>NW_025221207.1:159474-214788 GCF_014066325.1 Apis laboriosa | reverse complement strand
TCTATCTCACCGACGTATCCCATCGATGACACTGTTAATTGCACTCTCTGTCCCCGTTTGCCTCCGGTGAAACACATTAGTCCTTACCGCCGCGACAGATGCTCTCTAACGGTGAATTAATGGTATTGCAGAGATTGGTCGCCGAGCTGAACAGAGAACAGGAGGCTTTCATTGCGAACAAGCACACCGAAAAGGGTGAGGCCGTCGCACCGTGGGTCGGCGCGCCTAACGAGGACATACTCCGCGAGGAATGCTTATCTCTCTCCATGGTGAGTAATTCCTCCTTTCTATTCGTGGAACACGCAGAACAGAAGAGGGAGAGAACGACGAGGATCGTCGTCGTCGTCGTGGTCGTCGTGCTAGAGAGTGCTTCGCGCAATTGGATTCTCACGTTGGACGCACAATGGCCTTTTCATCGTCACGCGTTTCCAACGAATATTATCTCGCGTGTGTTTCGTGAAAGCGTTCGCGACAAGTGTATCAAATCTCCCAGAGATTTTATTTACCCGAGGATCAAATTCGATATTGGATATTACATGATATGGGCTTTGATTTGAACGCTGTTGTAAATAGATAATTAGATTAATTTATAAATTAACTTGTTACTTGTCGAAGATTTTATATTCGATATTCTCTTTAGTTCTGATATATGTATGTATATAGATAAATATGAGTGTTTAAGATTTTTGTGAATTAATGATATGATGTGAATGATATATTACGGACAAGTTCTCGAAGTGATCGTGAATAAAATTTTGATTCGTGATTCCATTGGATAAATATAATTTTTCGGATATCTTTCTAGTATAATAAAATATTATTTTTATTAAAATTAATCAATTTTAAATGAATCCAAGATATTTCTTATCGCGATATACATATATATATATATCGTAACAAGCAAGCACGATCAATGTCAAGATAAGATATAAATTGTTCTTTGTTAATTAGAGTTGAAGAGATCGTATCGCGATTAGGAACGGTGGTTGAAGACCACAATTGGATTTCTTCCGGCCAATAAAGTATTCCATTAAGAATCGTATCGATCGTCTTTTAATTGCGGCTTCTTGGAACAAACGGTGTTAAAGATATATCCCGATCGTGATTAACGATCAACGATCAACGTTCAATTTCACGAAATCTCAATCTTGTTTTGAAACGCAAAAGAATTTGGAAAAATTGATTTCAGGATCAACGCAATTTCTTAAAATCCCCGCCAAAGGAAGTCGATTTCCCATGGGACTTTGAGGCCGTACAACCGATGGCGCAAGCAACTCTCGCCTTGGATCCGAATTTGGAGAACATGAGGTTCCAACTGGTGCCGAAAGTGTAAGTAGTTTCGTTCAATTATCGTTTAATAATCCTCAGCTGTTTTGGAAATTGCAATTAAAATCGCTCGTTCGTAAACTTGGGGAAAATTGAATTCATTATTTTTAGTAATTAGATTTAGAAAAAAAAATCTTATGTTTAGACTTAATTACAATCTCTCGAATTCAAATCTCTTCGATTACATTTTATCCTAATGGTTTCAAAAATCTTTACAAAATCTAGAATTTCCTTCCAATTCTAAAGATAATCAAACTTACAAATTTCCAGAAACTCGTATTCGCAATAATAGCATAATAACTATTTCACTACAAGATTAATTTCCATTAAAATTATTAATTAAAAACAAACCACTTTCTTCCAAACATCTCGTCCCCTTCAATAGCCATGTTTATCACACGCAATAATCGTCAATCATCTCAAGATCGATGCGTAATGCACTCGAATCAATTATTTAGCCACGATTTAAGTTAAATGAATCCGCGATGGATGGGATTAATTGGCAAAATTTCGAATCTACTGTGCTTGCAATCTGTCTATGGTTATTAATCCGCGACACCGTATTGCACAGAATATCAGAGGAGAATTTCTGGCGGAACTACTTTTACCGGGTGTCGGTACTCCGCCAGAGCCACGAGCTGAACACAATGGCCAACCAGGCGGAAAACAACCTAAATCAAACATCCGCAGGAACTGTGGATCAAGCTGAAGGTAATTCTGAAACCTCTGAACAAACAATTTTTCCCGCTTTTTATTATATCGTTTTCTTTTCTTTTCTAATTTTTTAATCAATCACCATCACTATCAATTATTCGTTCGATTGCGATAAAATGGATATAGTTGTTGGACTCCTCCTCGTTCGACCTTTTCTTTCCATTCACAAAAGTGTTTCTTTTCCAACTTTGAAACGTCTTCGTTGCCCGTCGAAGGAAAGTTTCATCAAGTTTCATCGAATGAACGCATCCAGTAGTTGTTTCTTTCTTTCTTTTTTTTTTTTTTTTTTAATGTATTCTCGTTTCTCCCCCCTTTCGATGGGTTTTACGTTGTGACGAGAGGGAGTGGATCGAAGGTAAGTCGAGTTCGTCGATTCATCGCGATCCTGGAATGTGGAACGTTCGCATTTTCATCTCGAAAGCAACGGAGATGTTTTAAAATGGGCGAAACACGATGCAAACGATCGATGATCGATAATTCGAAGTTGTTGCACAGATCGTAACTTTAATAGATTCTCGTTAACCGTGAGATTGATAGTCGGAGGGATAAAGGGACGGATGTTGGACGTTACATTATTCAGAGGACGAAGGGGTCGAGGCTCGTCGATCCCAGCCACCAGAGTTAAATGAAATTCATATTTCATATTCCCGGAGATAGATTTCTCGGATTAACTGATCAAATTTTTATCTCGCGTGAAACAGAGCTAGAAAAATAGATCCTGATTCTTCTTAAATCGTATCGATCAGATATTTTCCTCTCTCTCTTCTCTTACGCTTCTAAATATATTATTATTTAGAATCGTAAAAAAAGAATTTTATTCCATATTTGAATAATTTCTACACTCGCGTCGTTACTACCATAATGCATAATTCATGAACGAAACAGGCTTTGCAGAACAACAGAATCGAAATCGTAGGATTTTATTCGCCGCGTAAAAGTCACGCATGAGGGATAAAAAAAAAAGAGGGGGAGGAAGGGAAAATGGGGGAAAAACCGATACAAAGCATGGAAGATATCGCAATATTCAATATTGCCAGCCATCGACGTCACTTTACGAACAAGGTCGAACGTGGAGGCAACGTGTGGATCGTGCATACACACAAACTCCACCTTTTCCGGTTGTTTTCCCGGATTTGTGTGTGTGTACGTGCACGTCTCTTACTTAGTTTGCATCACGATTTCGAGTACGCTTGACTCGACGTCCTCCCTCGACGGTGTTGCTCGAAAAATAGCACGTAATAATTTTCGATTTCCGCCGAGGCGAGAAGATTTTTTTTTTTTTTCTCCATCGATTCGTCGTCGCGGTGATGCACGACGTGAACATCGAGACGAATGGATGAAAGGAAAAGAGAAGTCGTGCAACATCGTTCACGATCGATTCGACGTTCTCCGAGATGAGATACCTCCTGCATGGCACAATTTCGAGTTTTACGCCACGTGTTCAGATTCATCGAACAACGTGCTGATGGATCCTCCGAAATCGTTTAATCCACGGATTTTCGTTTTGGTGGAAAATTTGTATACAAAGTTTGGAAAGATACAATTCAGACGAGAAAAAGTATCTTCGATGTATTTTACGGAAAGCGAACCGATAAAATAATTGTTCGCGTTCATTTGTGGTTTAGAAGAAGAAGATAGAGTGAAAAATCGTACACATCAACAATTAAGAAGTATACTCTAATGGATACTTTTCCAAGTGTACCCGCATTGATGGAAATAAATTATCGTAGGATGAAAAATATCGTTCCATCGGTGTATCGTGTCCCTGTCCATCGTCAAAATTATAAACGACGCGTTAATTCACGGTGGAACGACGATAATGTTGTGAAATACGAACACGTTTCGGCGATATTCGAAAATCGATCCTGTCAGCACGTTGAAAGAGTTTTCGGAAAAAATACGAATCCGTTGGTCGGCCTCGAAATCTGTAAGATAGGGACAAACAAGCAATGAGAATTTCATCTCAAGGAAGATGGACGAATAACGGATAAAACGAGATGAAATGGGAGAACAGCTTGTGGGAGAAGAGGTGAACGATCGGTGAAACTCCCTGTCTGATCCCGAGAATGATCGCCCGTGAATGAGAATTCGAAGCTATCTTCCAGAGGCTGTTCATCCCTCCCCTCTCCACACCATCTCCTCCTCTCTTTCGTGAAATGAGAATTCGATTCCGGCCAACGCTCGCCGCGGTTTCAACGACTTCCGTTTGTTCGTGAACCGGATGATTGCGAGAAGAGATGTTTAACGCCCTGGCGTCTGGTTGAGTCGTGCTTGAAATTCGATGATTTCGTTGGAATTCGATTTGATACTTGTGCACAGTATATATATATATATATATATATCCCTGTTTCACGAAGCTTCTTAATTTCTTCTTAATTTTTCCTTGATTATTTTTCTTTTCTTTCTTCCTTCTTTTTTCTTTTCTTTTTTTTTTTTTTTTTAATGAAACGTAATTTTAGAATTAAAATTTTAGAATTAGTGAAGGCGAGGAAAAGTAGCGGCTTTTTTGTATTGGTTCGAATCACAATGAATCGCATCGCATAAATCGCACGAATTTAGAGAATTCGAAAAAGAAAGAAAGAAAGAAAGAAAGAAAGAAAGAAAGAAAAAGGAAAAACGAGCTGTAAATATAAAATAGAAGCGTAGTAGAAGCTTTTTAGCGTTAGGCCGGTACCCGTCCCTTCTAGTTTAGCCGTGAGTGTTGTCTTGCGAACAGTTCAAGTGACCACTGGCCAGGAAAGCAGCGGAACCGTGATGACCGGGAGTAACAGCGCGTTGGCCGATTCGCCGGGCCACGAATTCGTGTCCGATAGCATGAGGGTCTCGGACACGGACCTCGAAGAGGTCCGGGAAGGCATGAAAAAACTGGGGATGCAGCCGCCTAAAGGTTAGTTGATCGTTGGTCGTCGTTAACTTGCCGCCAATTTGTAGCTACGGGATATATACGGAACACGATGGAACGCGTGATCTTGATAACTCGTGGCGTGTTGTGGTCGGATGATTTGTTCGATGGATATAAAAGTAGCAGAAAAATGAAAAAAAAAAAAAAAAAAAAAAAAAAAAAAAAAAAAAAAGAGAAGATACGAATCACTGTATGCTTCCATTCGATTCGTGGATCGATCGATCTATTCTTGAAAACAATAATCCGCACCTGTGCGGGCACAGGTCGATTCGAAATTGTTGTGTACACACACATATATACACGTACACATGTATATATATATATATCTCTGCCGATTAGTTTTAATGGAAAGTAAAGTTAAAGCGCGTGTTGTTCCGTTACGACCACCAACGAAATTTCTGAACAATGGATACGTATATGTATATATATATATATATATAAAATATACGTTCGAAGAGGAACGAGTTCTCATTTTGTTTCCCTCGTTTCCCACGACCTCGATGAATATTTATCACGGACGGGTGAAAGTGCAAAATTCGCATCGTGATTATTACGAATTCATAATGTTTAATTCATAATGTCGAATTATTAGTTAGGTTAGATATAAAAAGTGCGAAGACGAAAGAAAATAAACTTCGATCGATTTGAGGAAAATGGGGAGGAGGGGTAAAGAGGGGAAGAAAAAGGGAAGTAAAGTTCCTCTTGGATCGAGCGATCTATGACCAAAGACACAAAGGTGTGTCCAAGAAAACACATCCCTCGTGAGTATACTCGTTAAATGAACGTCAAAATTAAAAAAAATCGATCTGTCGATGTTTCCACCTTTCTTTTCACCAGCGTTCAGCTAACCACGTTTTTGTCACGTTTGTAGTTTGTGTGTGTAGTTTTCGTTTCGCTCTATCTTTTTTTCTTTTTTTTTTTTTCTTTTTCAAATCTTTATTTATTCTCCATTTTTTCGTGCGAGTAGAACGTTTTTCCAACTTTTCTACCTTATAAATGTGTGCTTCAATCATTCTTATATATTCGTTACAGTAGGAATTGCTCGTATACGATGTGCAACCTTCCACGTCTATTTTATTTATATTCGTATATAATATATTCCTCGAGAGAAAGAATATCTTCCATTTCTCGTTTCTATGTTTGAACCCTTGCTCGCCTCTCGTCTGACTTTTATGATGCCTGATGTGACTAAACGACCGCTTTTCCATTCTATTCTGTCAACAGCCTAAGAAGAGGAGAATCCCCCCGATATAAAAGCATTATCCAAAGCACACCCCTCAGAAATAAATACGACAAGCTTCTTTCCCCGTCTCGAAGGCCGACGTTGAGCTTTTCGGTTCTCGTCCACAATTTCCTCCTACCCTCCTTCTCTTTTTTTTTCACTTTTCTTATTTTTCTTCTTCTTCTTCTTCTTTTTATTCGTTCCTCGCTAGGTTAATCCCCGTAAAATAACCATAATTAGAGTGTGAATGCGAGGATGTTCTCACGGGACGAACGATCCTCGTTGTTTTTTTTTTTTTTTTTTTTTTGCTTCCTTGTATTTTGCTTTCTCTCTCTCGTAACGTAATCCTTTCAAGTGTCTCTCGGATTTTTTTATTCATTTTATTTTATTTTATTTTTTTCCATTATCGTCTCCCGAATCCCGATAAGAGATCGACAAGATGCCACCCGTGCCACGCGTGTAACAATCGATCGACGATGTTAGGGGTAGTTTTTCGTTATCGTTGCTATCGTTATCCGCCGATATCGTTTGCCGTCGATTGTGTCGTCGTCACCGCCTCGATTCACGCGAGACAGTGATGTGGGATCATCCCTGTTTTATTTTTTTTCTTTCTTTTTTTTTTTTTTTCTCCCTCCCCCGGAGACAATAGATTTGCGCTCGAGAAAGAAAAGAGAGAAAAACGAGAGAGGAAAGAGATAGAGAGAGGGAGAGGTGGGGAATAGACGAAGAAAATAAACTAAATAATAAGTAGCTTTTCTTTTTTTTTTTTTTTTTGTTTATAAAGAAAGAGACACGTCGGATTTTGAAACGTGATAAGAAACAACGCGTAAAAATCGATGATAGCGAGTAGTGACACGCGATTAATGATATGTATACTGAGGGGAGAGCAAGAGAAAGAGAGAGAGAATGAATGAATGAATGAATGAATGAATGCTAATAAGAGAAAGTGAGAGAGAGAAAGAAATTGTAAGAATGTAATAGATGCGCGAGGAAGCGAGGAGAAGCTTCTTTCGAGAAAAAAACGTGATGTAGAAGATGAAATAAAAAGAGGAAAAAAAAAAATCTTTGGTAAAAAATGAAAAGACGAATACAAAAAAAAGAGAAAATATATATATATATATAATATATATTAATATATATATATATATAAAACGCAGAAGAAAAATCTTGTAAAATCACACGAGCAAAGATAAAAAAAAAAACTCGATTAAATGTCTGTATGTCTGTCCGTTTGTCTGTCGTCTGTCTGTCTTCGTTCTTAATTAATAAATATTGTCTCTTGTCGATTCTTTCCGTGTTGTAAAACGTTAAGGAAATATTAAAACACATAACACGAGAGAAAGAGGGAAAAAAACCAATAAAGAAAGGGAGATGTAAAAATGAAGTGGAAAGAAGAGAAAAGAGGTAGGAAATAAATAAAATGTGAATTTTAGAGGGGAAGGACGACGCGAAACTATGACTCTGACTCTTGGGGAAAAATATTCGATGCGCGATCGAAAATGATTTTCCAAAATAGAGAAAATAAGAAAAAAGAATAAATAGTCAGACGAAAGAAACTTACCTGCTAATCAGTATCTTCTTTAAAAAAAAAAAAAGAAAGAAAGAAAGAAAGAAAGAAGAAAGAATTAAAAAGTCGGGATAAAAAGGATAGAAGAGAAGACAGAAAGAAAAGGCACGGAAAAGAATTTACTAAATATTACCGTAAAAAAAGAAATAAAAGAAAGAGTAAGATATAAAATTCGTTGAATGACAATACATGTTTTAAAAGAAAATAATTAAAAAAAAAAAAAAAAGAAATAAAGAAAACTAAATAAAATAAATAAAACGGGAATCGAGGTGTAACTTTCATCTCGTCTCTCGTGGGTATAGTCCTCATAGTGATTTTCCTTCCAATTCAATTAAACATAAATTTAACAAAGAGAGTTATGCAACAAATTCACGGTAAAAAAAAAAAAAAAAAAAAAAGAAACGAACGACCGGGGGCGATCCGTTTACACGCCCGTCCACTGGAACAAACTTCAAAAATCGTTGTAGAATAAGAAAAAAGAGAAATAATTATAGAGATAAAAGTTGAAGGAAGAAGGGGAGGGGGGAGAAAATTCTTTTCTTTAATCGAGAAAAACAAAAAAAAAAAAAGAAAAAAAGGACGACGACAACTGGAGAAGAAAATCGTAAATGATTACAGAGACGAAATAAATGCGAGAAATAAATTAATTTATACGTTTTCTGTATATCTCTGGGCGGACGCTTAAGCGGTGTAAACGAGCACGAGAAAATCCGCACGTGCACCGGTGCACCTGATTTCGAAATGAATAAAATGGGGAAAAGTGGATAAAGAGAAACACGAAGGGAAAAAAAAAGTACGATAGAAACAAATCGACAAAGGAAAAAAAGTAAAAATAATAGAAACGACTGGCTGGTAACGCGCGAAGTCTCGATATACCAACACTCGCGAGACTATCGACTAGATTTGACATGGAGAGCGCGTGTAAAGACGAATCGATATACACACGTACACATACACGCAGAGTAGAGTTCGTAGAGGAAGAGATAGAATATATGTGTGAGAAAGAAAGGACGAGTATCGGGCTGTCGGTGAAAAATTCGGTTGGCACGATTTTTCTCAGTTCGACGCGTGAATATAATTTATATACATATTAAAAACTAATAATAATAATAATAATAATAATAATAATAATAAAAATTAGATGATACGAGCTTCGGAACGAATTTAAACATGGAAACGACGATAATAATTAATGTGCAGACTGCAAGACTGCAAGTGGAACTTTTGGACAAGCGAAAGATTGGATTGAGTTTCGCGAGAAAATTATTTTAGGGAAATTTCCCAAGTCAAATTCAAACGACTCGAGACCGTAATTAGCTTAATCGCATTAAGGTGGAAGGAGAGTTTATTCGCGGCTCGATCGATCGAGTCGGACGCGTTTCTCTCGCGTTTCGCGCAGAACGAAACTTCCGGTCCCAACGCCGTTCCTGTTTTTTCGCCAATAGATATATCGCGATTATTCGCGCGCGAGAAACGATTTCATCGAAGGAGAGAGAATGATCGAAGAGAGAAGAAGAGATTCGAGAGAACGAAAGAGAGAGAGAGAGAGAAGAGAGAGAGTTGGAATAGCTTCGCGACGAGATCTCGATTTATTATAACGAGAAAAATAGAATGTTCGCGGATCCATCAAATCTTCGAGGGGAATATTAATTCAACCGTTGGCGGATGAAGGAGGGAAAAGCGTGGCAAGGCACGCCGGAAAACCCCACCATCTCTCCGGTTCTTCCGTTTTCGCCTTTTCACCCTCCCCTTCTCAGTTCTCTCCATCCTTGCGTGTGATTTGAGTTTTTGCTTCTCTCGCCCTTCGCCCTTCTCCCTCCTCCCGCCTCTTACGATCCTCACCTCTCCCAACTAACACTAACACAGATACACGATTTAATTCTGGCACACGGAGACACACGGACACGAGGCTCTCTCGTCGCGAGATCGATGTGAAGAAACAGGCAGCGAACGCTACATACATGTTGGAAACAGCTCCACTGTACGCGTGGAAAATCTCGATTCGTGAATTTGTAAACACGTAAAAATATACACGTATACACAATAATTTCGAGTAAATCGTACGATGTAGACACATTAAAATACTGACATCACATATAGAATCGAAAAAACGGCACACGAATATATATATAAAACACACACATACACATACACACACACAACATATACATTGACACGCGCCGAACAAGAGGCCGCATGGCCCGCTTGAAACTAGCTACAACGCTACTTGTGAATCTCCAGCAGAGGAAGATTGGGAACGCGAATTGGAAGCGGAGCTGAAGGATTACGAGGTAGTAACAGGTAACGAAGAGAGGAGCAGCGTCGAAACACCGGTGAGAAGCAGTGGCGCGTTGGATAAAGATTGGGAGAAGCAGATCGACGAGCTACTTGCCAACGAGGACGACGAGGACCTCAAGTGAACTGGGATATCCTCTTTGTGAATCGGATAGAGAGGACGATCTTTGTCGCGTTTTGGATCATCCTGCGTTTAAAGGGGACTAGTGTGAGAGATCGCCGGCTGGGATTGTTGTGTGTCTTTCCTCCATCGACTTTCCTCAGCTTCTTTGTAGAGGAATAGAGGGGATGAAAGATTCTCGAAACAGAAGGATCTCGTCTTTCTACCTCCCTTTCCCTTTCGTTCTATCTCTCTTTCGCGGTCGTTGAGACATCGCCATAGCGAGGGAGAAAAGATTTCTTTTTCGAAGAAAAGATTTCTTTTTCGAGACTGCTTGGATGATATAAAAATGTAATAAAGTGTAAGAAAAAAAAAGAAAGAAAGAAAGAAAAAAGAAGGTAAGAAAGAAAGGAAAAAACGTGAGAAAGAATGAGACTATGTTTCGGTACTTCTTTTCTTTTTTTTTTTTTTTTTTGTATTGTTAAAACGATTGTAATTAAGGATAGAGAGATAGAAGAAAGGAAAGGGGTGTTTGAAGAAGAAGACGAAAGGAGCTGTTCCTCGTTTCCTCTTCTATGGGGTACTTTCCTCAACAACGCGTACGTTTGCGATCCTCGAACACGATGAAGATGAGACAAGATTTATAGAGAGAATAAAGGGGAAAAAGAGGAACATTGGGAAAAAGATTGCGATGATTATAAGAATATTATTTTACCGATCGATCTCGCTTCTTTCTTAAACTTTTGTCGATATTTTTCATCCATCGATAATCCTCTGAACGATGGACGGGTGTGCACATAAGATGATACATGCTTTTAATGCCACACTTATGTCAATTGTTAGACTCGTTTATAAGGGCGAATATATAATATTTAAAAAGAATAAAAAAGAAAGAAATTCTGAAGTTTTCCCCTTTGTAATATCGATCGTTGTATTTAATGAACAAAAAAAAAAAACAAAAATAAATAATTAAATAAAAATGTGCTACTTCTAACATGGAGCGTGTTATGTAATGTTACACAAAATGCACTGTGCTACGGAATAAAAATAGAATAAATGAATGGGGAAAAAAGGAATGCTTCTTCATCGAGTTCGAAGGATCGAGGACTATCCGAAGTGACACATTACACTGCCGTGTGCCGAAGGACACCGTTTCGAACGATTATTGTCAACTATTGGCTATATTTTTTCCCCCTAAGAGAAAAAGAAAAAAACAATTTATGATCACGTTTTTCCTTATCGTTATTCGTTGATCGTAGATATTGTTCGCCAAAAATGAATTTGATTCGATGAAAAATCACGAATAGAAAAGAAAAAATTGGTAAAAATCTACGCAGATTATTATTAATTATTATTATTATTAGTATTATTATCAGGCGCATTTGTTAATGTTGCGTCGCTAAAGATACATTTTTTGCGTTAAAATTTGTCTAAATATTTGTTACATGTTGCAATATTTACGCTAATGTCGTTATGCGTATTTTAATATTGATACGCAGTATGTCCACATGACGGAAGGGCTCAAATTATCAATAGAATTAATTAAGAATAAAAACGAATCGATCGATAGGAAACAAACAATTTCTCGACATGATTTTCTGCAACATGCCGTCCAATTATTTCCTCGACTTCGTTGAAAAATCGAGGCGAACAATTCTCTACAACAATTCGTGTGTAGACCAGAAACAAATCGTGATGGATAAAGTTTAGCGTTTCGCGGCACGATATTTTATCTTCGTTAATGCTTGTTTCCTTCATCATATGGACATTCTGTGATCGATAAAGAAATATTAAGAGATTCGATTGTTATATGATGATATATTCGAGATATAACAATATATATTGTTATATATTGTGTATAATGAACGCGATATGAAGAAAAGAAAAAAAAATGAATGAACTGTTATTATGATAAATATTGATAGAAGCGAAAGTCAAGAAACTAGAAAAGAGAAAAGAAACGATTCGTGTAAATGATTGTACGAACGTTTGTTGATTATACAACAAAAAGAAAGGGGAAAAAGTTAAAGAAAATAATAAGTGTCGCATTCGAATAAACTTGTACTTCTGATCGTTGCGTGCGCCACTATGTTGAGTCCAGATCTTTCGTCAATTCTTTTCAGACATTTTTTTTAGATTATTCTTTGTCCGTACATCGATCGACTAATTCGATGTACATAAGAGTAAAAGAATAATGAAAATATATTTAGCTTAAAAATTTGCAAAGAAGGAAAGAACCCTAAGAAAGACTTGATTCTGAGCTCAACGCTGGTTCACCGTGTGCGCGTGTTTCATTCAATTCGCTGTGAAATTTTTCATTCGCACTAGTCGTTAGGTCAATATATAATACCTATATTATACGAAATGTATATTAACGTTAAGATATCGGGCCTAAGTTCGTCGTAATATTAATGAAAGACAGAAACGCATATGTGTTATATATATATATGTATATGAATATGATTAATATTATAAAGATTAAAATCTGGCAATTATGATTTTCTTTCGAAACGACACCGATATGAACGCAGAAAAAATAGGTAAATCTTGAACGTGTCTTTCATTGATAATCTTTGTGTATATTATTATATTCTATGATTCCGTTCATAGAGTGATTCTCGTGTTATATTTCTTGTATATGTAACGTATTACGAACGCCATATATAAATCACGATTTATATATACTCTTTGCCCCGACTGAGACATGAGGAAATAGATTTTCGCGAAAAGTCCTTCATTTTTTAGATAATTAGAATGATGGGTCAGAAAACTAATATATAATAATATGAATATGTCGATAAATGAACGTCTTTCCCTTCAATGGTCAAAACAAAAGAAGAAAAAAAGGAAAAAGAGTATGAAGAGAAAATGAATCATGGTGTACTTCGGCAGTCCCCCTATTTCAAAACAACTATGTGAATTGTGTAATAAAAGCTATCCTATGATACAGTGCATTCACTCATAAGAATGAACATACACCCGATACATATATAAAATGATATACATAATATACATATGAAAATAAATAAATAAGAAAAATATATATATATATATATAAATATAAATATATATATATGTATATATATATATATGTTGTTGACTCCATTGAAAGTATGATAATATATTATGAATATTAATGAGAGTATAAGAAGGATAAGCATTAATTACAAAACTATTAAAAGAGAATAATTAATATAAGTGCGGAATGTAACAATAAAGGTCGTGTACCTCGTGAAAAATAAACTATATCATAAGTAAATTGATAAGTTTTTATCTATTAATCAGAGTTCCTTTTAACATATTAAAGCTCTTTATAAAAAAATATATATATAAAAAAAATTTTTTAAAAATAAAAAAAAAACCATTTTGAAACCAAAAGATGTAAATATTTGGCATGTATACTAAAAAAATGTAGTATACATGTATATAGTATACAATATTAATATTATTGTTTATGGAATTATATATTTGAATTAATATTTTTATGTTCAAATGCGAATAATAAAAAACAATATTTAAAAAATACATTATTTTAATAAGATGTACAATTAAAGGATGCATAAATATTGTTTCATTATTCTTATAATATGTTATAATGAATGAAGTAAATTCAAGTAGAAAAATCACAGAAAACATCTTGCTCGATAACAGTTATAATGTAATATTTCTCCACAATTTATTCACTGGCAATCTATTTACAATATATTCATTTTCGTCTAGTTCTTAAAGTTCGAGTTGTCATAGTTGGAGTGATAGTTTCTGTACTCTAAATAAACAAATGATATTTAAAATGTATAATATGAACATATATATATATATATAGATTATAGAAAAATTAAAAACAATTACCTCAAGTGGTTCTATATCTTGAAAAGATTCATCTCCTGTAACATATAATTTCTTTTTACGAGTACTTTTTTTTTTTTCCGAAACTTGTTCCGGAGGTGGCAAAATGGTACGTTTTGTACTTCGCCTAATAAAAAAATAAATTTTAATATTAATTAGTAATATGTGCAATTTTTGTACTTATATATTATTATATAAGTACAAAATATATTATATTATTATGTACTATACTTTGAATCAGAGCCAGAAAGATCGATCACTGAAATTTCATCTTGTTTCGGTGAAGACGGTGTAAATTTTTTTGGTGGTCGTCTCATTCGACGTTCTTTAAGTACTACTTCATCTTCAGACGTATTTCCACAATAGTCTCTTTCTTTCAAGTGATTCTTTGTTAACTACAAAAAAATAGTTATTAAATAAAATTCTTTGAATAAATATATTATAAATATATTATATTAAATTCCGTAATAAAGATACCTTTTGTTTTTGTTTTTCTAATTCTTCTTGTTGATTTTTTACTAAACTTTCATATTTTGACACCATCTCGTCCCTATTTTTCATAAATGTTTCCATTTCACGTTCCTTTTCGATTAAACTATTTTTTAATTCTTCGTTCATAATTCTTAATCTTTCGTTCTCCATTTGTCTCTCTTGAGTACTTTGTTGTAAAAGATCTAATATCTTGGCATTTTGTTCGTTATGTTTAACACGAATTTCTAACTGTTCAATATATTCTAATTTTTGAGAAAGCATATTTTTCGTATCAGTTAAATCCTTAATTGTATTTTTCATTTCTATTTCCATTAATTTATCATTTCTGTCATCATTTTCGTTTTTGTTTATCATATTCTTCATTTCTGTAATAATCAAAATATAAAAATTTTAAAATTTTAATATTTTATATTATAATATAAGATATTAAATCAAATATCAACTACATCAATTAAATCAGACCTTTCTGAAGAGAAATTATTTCAGCATCTTTATCTCGTTCTTTTTCCTCTGCTTGTTCTAAACGATCTTCGAGTTCTAAAATTCTATCATGATTTTCATCTAATAATTTCTGCAGTTGATCTTTCTCAACTTGACATATTTCTAAATTTTTATTTAATTCATAAATCTTTTCCTGAAGTTCAGTTAAACTTTCAACATTATGTTCTAACTCTAATATTTTAGCAGCATGTACCTCCAAACACTAGAATTTTATTTAAAAAAATTAAATTATTGAAAAAAAAAATATAGAAATTTATATGAATTTTTTTTCAATACCTGTGATTTGATATTATTTTTTTCAGTTGCTGATGAAAGTTCTTTTTTTAAATTACTTATGGTTTCTTCATGTTCATTTTTGCACTGTAATAATAAATAGATTATATTGATATGAAAAATGATAATTTCATCAATTCATATCATACCTTTGAAATGTGAGTATCAAAATCTGCTTGTAATATATTCAATTTCTGTAAAATATAACATGTCTATAAAATGTTTAAATTTGTATAAAATATTTTTATAATATAAAGAAAAATAACATACTTCCATGTATTGATTACAATCATTTTTAACAAGAGAAAGTTGTTGTTCAGTTTCATTTATTTGTTGTTCATAATTGTTAATTTTTGTTTCTAAAGAAACTTTAATATCATCAGTACTTTTTAATATTTCTTGAATTTGTATTTTATCTTTTTGTACCAAAGATAATTCTTTTTCAAGTAAATCAATTGTTTGTTTATATTTTTCTTTCTCAACTTTGCTTACATTATTTTCTTCTAAAAGTTTATCTATTTTTTCTTTTAACAGTATCATTTCTTGATCCACTTCTCTAAGTATCTTTAAAATAAAAGAATAATCATATAGAAATAAAAAAAAAATATTACATTTTATTTTTACATATTTGTTTATTATTATATTTATTATTATATTTTTACAAACCAGACATTTTTCTTCGTATTGTATCTTAATATCATCATATTTCACCATTAACTTTGCTAATTTATTTAAAATCATCTCATGATCATTAGTTTCTTCAATAAAACTTGTTTGATTAATCTTTTCTTTTTCCATATTCTCAATTGTCTGACTACTTTTATTAATCACATCATTTTTAGATATTTTAACGCAATGTTCGTCAGATTCCATATGTACTTGACAACCTATTTCTATTGTTTCAACTTTTACTTTGCATTCTATTTTATTTTCATTTTTGATTTTACATTGTACATTATTCATTTTCAAATTATATATTTGTTCAGATATATCTTTTAATTTAATTTTAGCACATTCCAATTCTATCTTTAAACTTTGTATTTCAGTTATACTTCGTAGTAATTTTTCTTTTAAAGTTGAATTCTCTTCATCTATTGCAATTATTTTTTCTTGTATTTGAGTATCAAATACATTTTCTGTATAATTAACAATAATTAAGTTAAATTAAAGTTAAAGTTAATATTATAATTTTAAATCAATATTAAAAATTTTTAATTAAAAATTACATACATACCTGTCTGTGTATTCTTATTATTTTGATTTGAATCTACAACTATTTCTACATTAAGATTAGAAGATACTTCTTTTATAGCAATATCTTGATCTTTATCTATTGAACATTCATAAGATTTTTTATAATCCTATAAAAGAAAGATTTATTAGATTTGAATAAGAAAAGTAGTTTTATATATTTAAAATATTATTGAATAATTAATAACATACATCATTTTCATATTCTAAATTTTGTTTCATATTCTTTTTAATATCAATTGTTTTTTTCAATAATTCAAATTCATCGAACAGCAATAATTTTTCATTCTCCAATTTATTTATTTGTTCTTGCATTTTATTTTCATAATCCAATATTTTTTTATTTTGATTATCCAATTTTTCTTCTAATTGATCAATTATTTTAATTTTTTCTGATAAACACATATTAATATGTGTAAGATTTGCTTCTAAATCATCTATTGTTTCTTGTTTTTCAAATAATTCCTCTTTTTGCTCTTTAATTTCATATTCTTTTTCTCTCATTTCAGTAGTAATAGAAATATAATCTTCTTTTGCTTCATTTAAAAATACTTTAAGTTTCTGAAACAATATAATTATATAATAAAAAAGATATATATCATGTAAATTATAAATATATTATCTCTATAATAATTATCATAAATACCTTAACTTGTTCCTGTTTTGCAAATAATTGAGATTTTAATTCCTCTATGTAATAATTTGTGTTTTCATCGGAGCAAATATCTTGCTGAGCTGCATTTAATAAATTTTTTATATTTTTTAGATCTTCTTTTGTTAAAGCGAGTTCAAATGTTGCGTTATTTTTTTCAACCATTAGAGTTTGATTTGTTTCTTTAAGTTCTTTCATATCAATCTTTAAAGAAACAACTTTTGACTTTAAATGTGAGTTTTTTATCTCTAGTTCTTCAATATTTCTTGAATAATCATCTGAATTATTAATACCAAGAGATGAACGTCTTCTTTTGCGACAACTAAGTTGATCCAATTTTTGTTTATAAAACTCTTCAACTTGTTTTACAGACCATTGAAGTACATCTTCTTGTTGCTGTTCTACATCTTTTATATGATTCCTAAATTACATATCATTATATTTAAATAAAAATCTTATAAAAAACAAAACAACAAATTTAATACATACTTCCATTCTATTTCAAGTTTTTTCATCATAGATGTATAAGTATCAGCCATTTCTTGACGTATTTGGAGATCACGAGTTAATGCAGAACTTTTTAAAACGGAAATTTCTTTCTTCAATCTCTCGTTTTCATTCATTAATTCATCATATTTTTCAAATCGAACATAATCAGATGTACTAATATCATCAACTGTGTTCTGCCATTCTATAAAAATAATATAAATTATGATATTGTATAATAAATATATACAAAATTATAAATTATATTATAAATTATAAAATTATTAAAATTATAAATTATATTATAAATCAAAATTAATTAAAAAATGGAAAACATACCTTCACTTTCCAATTCTGTAGCATCCCAATCAGTTACTGTTTTTATGCTTTGTGTAACTATTTGTGAAAATCTTGATTTATTTTTATGTACTTTTTCCTTTTCTATAACTATTTTCTTTGCAATTGCAGAAAAATTGAGTACATTTTGCGTTTCTATGTATAAATTTGGAATAGGATTGATATTTACTATTAAAACTATATGTTCTTTACCCGATAATGCTTTTTGAAACAACCTTGTTAATTTTGATTCTCTAAATGGCCCGATATGTTCTATTTTTTGTTTTGATAATTGTCCTTCATGAATACTTTTTAAACACCTTCCCAATACTAGCAAACTTGTATTAATATTTTGTGCTTCTTTTAATCTATCTCCGATATTTAATGTTTTTTTTAATCTCTCTGAACCAGCCAAATCACAAAATGCAAACCTATTTAAATAAAAACAAATAATAAAAAAAATAATAAATAGATAATAAAAAAAGAAAAGTACAAATATATTTTACATACGTGCTAACTTCAACAGAAGTGGGGTCATTTTCAACATAATATTTTAATAATTTAATAGTAAATATGCAATGTGATCTTGAACTTCTTGCATTTAAAGCAGTCGCAGCTACTTTCAAATTATATTGTCCTGCCATTAAAACTTGATAAGCTTCAGAACCAGAATGTACACAAACAGCTTTTAAGCCTTTAATAAATGCTCTTCCTTGGCTATCTGTTGCTAATTTAAGAGGTGTTCTTTTTTTTTGACACTCATTTGATAAAAGATCATATACAATTTCATTATAAATTTCAGCAAATGAAACCCAAATAGAATAATGTGCATCAATACATTGGCTTGGTCTATTAGGTGACTCTTCTTGTAACAATTTTTGCATTTCTTTATAAGTATTAATATATTGATATTTATCTACAGAAGCAAATGTTAATAATTTGGTTTTTATCTCTAATTCTTGTGCACGTTCAAGAGGATCCAAAATAACAACATCACAGTGATTTACAGGTTTGTAAAAAGGAGTAGATTTTGGTGTAATATTTGAAAAAACAAATTCTAAACATCTTGGTATTATTCCAGGAGATGTAGTAGTTCCTTGTAATGTATAAGATTTCCCTGAATTTGTAGTACCTATAATAATATTACATTAGAATAATTTAAAATATTTATATCATTATATATTAATATATATTTTAGTTAAATTTACCATAAGTCATAATAGTAGAATTCTGCCCACTTAAAAAATCTATCATTTGCTGCTTCACAGCTTGTTCAAATAATTCTAATTGAGTAATTTCTGGCCCAAAAGTTTTAGTAAATGTAAATTTTCTACATACAATATCAGTACTATTGGATTTTTTTATACAACTAGTATTTTGATCTAAAGTTGGCAATCTTGTGAATAATGTTGTTGAATTGATTATTTTATATGCATCCTGTTGTTCTTGTGATAATTTTAACTTCTTAGGATATGGTTTCATTCGTAAATATACTTTAACAGTTTGTAAATTTTCTGATTCTGAATTTACAGAACCATTTTCTATAATATAATTGCATTCTTCAGATTCATTTTCATATACAGAAAGTAAATTTTTTTTAGTATCTTTTGAGACACAAGGTCTTTGTCCATAGGCTAATATACTTGGATCTCTTCCAAATAAATATGACATCTCATCTTGGGGATTATTATTATAAGAAGGTCTAATAGAATCTAATGTATTTTCTAATGTATTCATCTATAAATATTTAAAGAATATATTATTTTTTATATTTTAATCATAATATAAAGAAAAAAAAATTAAAATTTGTTTATATCTTTTTATAATAAAATTTTCAATTAATTACATGACATAAATAATAAAATATCTTTACAAATATTAAATTATATATAAATAAAATTCTTATACAAATATTATTTAAATTTTATAAAGTAAAAAAAAACTGAAATCTTCTTTTATTATTATATACATCTAAAAACAAACTATGTTTTTGAATACTGAATTTCTTATAATAAACTGATAACCTATTGTCAGTTTTAAATACATACCTTTTATTTTAAATCTATAATAGTTATTCATAAAACATTAGATTAATAATTACTTTAACTTAGCTATATGAAAATTTCAATAATTAAATCAAAATAAACATTCACGCACATTTCTTTCGCAGGAAGTTCACATAAACTCACAGCAAACGGTTAGTAGCTTATTTTGAAATCTTATATTAAAAATGCTTTCTGCTGATTGGTAGATTATTCAATAAACGTATTATTACCGCGCTTAACATGTAACCAATAAAAATCGAAGAATAGATTTATCTACCAATAAGAATGAATGTATAAAACTAAATTCTGATTTGTGAAACATAATTATCTGTATTAAAGTTATTACACATTTAAGAAATTAAAACTTACTTAACAAAAAAATATCATTTACAAAAATAATTTCATATTTATAAAGTTTAATTATAGAAAATTAAGTATGTATTGATATCATAGTATGCTATTTACATATTATTTTATATTCTTTTTTTTATTTATATTCTTTAATCTAAAAATTAATAATAATAATAACACCAAAGTATTAAAATAAATCTTTATTATATTTTGTCATTCATATCAATATTTACAGATCTCAAATTAAATACATATATACATGTAACAGATTAGTATTTCTTCTGTTACATTTATATATGATTAGAATTTACATTTTTTGAAATGAAAGTATTTTTTTTTGGACATTCAAAATGGGAGTCCAAAATTATTAAAAATTATTTAAATACAATACAATAAGAAAAAATTTTATAATATAACACATATAAATTATAAAATATTATGAAACAACATAATCATTTATAAAAAAAAAAAAGTATCATGAATATATCTAATATTTTATTCATGTAGGAATAATAATATGAGTTATTATTCATAAGTCTTTAGTTGCACCTATGGAATATTTCACGCACCATTATTGACTTTTATATCACGTTTCATGTTACATATAAAAAGAATATATGGTCCTGTAATATCCATCTTGGAGTATTTAATCATTTAAATAAAAAAATGAAATCACAAATAAAAATAAATTATTTTTTTAAAAATGCAAAACATAATTATTTTCCTATATTTTTTTGCTTTTTATATGTTCTATATATTTTTATCAATATTATTTTCTTTCAATTCAATTGTTAATTATTTACCATTAGAGAGCAATTTTAAGAAATATTTTTGACCTAAATCTTTCATTAAATTGATGACTTGAATAGCGATTACCGAATTTTAAAATTAATATAATAATCGTAATGTCAAGATTCATGATTCAAAATATCTTTCAAATCATCTGGTAAGGTATGTGTGATGTCATTTATTCTTTCTTGAAGCTTTTCTCTTACAGAATTTCCTATAGGTACTTCATCAATATAAGTTTTTTCTAATTTCTGTCGAATTCTAAGAATCATATCTACTAATTCTACCTCTTGTTTTCCTTGTACCCAAGTTTTTAAATCCTATAAATAATGATAATAATTTACTTAAAAAATTAAAAAATAAATATAAAAATTTGAAGGAAAATAGAACAAAATTTCATATATTTATATAATTTATAATTTAACATACCGCTTGTGATAATGCCTCAAGTTGTATGACTTGTAACTTTTGTGATAATTCTGTGTATCTAGTATGAAACCAACCAGAAAAGTTAGGTGAACGAAAAAATCGTCGATACAATCCAACCCAATCTCCTTTTATACCAGTAGTTAATTGTGGTCCAGCGCTACTTAAAGTAGCTAAAAAATCATCTGGATTAAATAATTCAGGTATGGGTGTAGCCTAAAATAATTATAATTAATATATATTATTCAAATTTTTCAGAATATAAAACAAAACAAAAAAAAAAAAGATAATAATTACTTTAAAAGGTGATATGTCCTTTTGTAATGGCATAAGACTTGCAATATATCTTTCAAGAGGTATCATAAAACTTTCAGTCAATTCTATTAAGTGACGTTTTAAAAGAGCTGTTTGTGCTTCTCCTGGTCTTTTTGTTTGTATACCTCTAAATAATTTCTTCAATATAGTTTTGTCTTTCTGAAGGAAAGGTTTATATTGTGTATAAACTCCTGGTTTTGAATCTAATACTTTAAGATTCTCCGATTTTTTTATTTTGTATCTTTGATTCTCTAAAATATAATAAATTTATATACTCTATTCCTACATTATTTCATAAAACTCACCATTATTAATTCCATTACTTATTCTTATAATATGAGGCCAATGTTGAAGAGTTTTGGCAAAAAATGGATTAGTTACACCTAATATTACAGCAGGTGGTGATGGAGCATCTGTAGTATATTCTTTGAATTCAGAATCATGAATTGTAAAATAAGGTCGATGATCAGCACAATATTTTAATGGTGCAATCATTCTATAAAATATTAATTAAATTTTTATTTCTTTTCTTTTTGTAATTATTTTATAATCATTTTTAAAATATAATAAAATACTCACGCAACAAGTGCTTGAACCATTTCAGAACAACCAGTAGGTGAACTAGCCATAACAACAATTGGTTCACTAAGTAATACTAATTCCCATAATAAATGTACATAACTTACAACACTAGCTAAACTTCTAAACATATCTCCTTCATAGGCAGATGTTAAAATTAGTCTTCGTGTTGCATGAAAATTTGGCGCATGATCCATGGCAGCAATTGTAGGTGCAGTTGCTTTATAATTTTGATTTGGGATATAAGTCTAAAATGAATATCATCATATTTTCATAATGAATAAAATTAAATTATTGAAATTTTTCTACCTGAAATAAAACACCTATAAGTGGTAAATGCACTATTTGGCCAGGTGTTGGAGATGGCCATTGGTCAATTTCTCTTATAATAGCTTCCATCACTGTATTGCCCATTTCAAAAAATTCAGGTGCAATTAAAGCACATAATTCACCAAAGAGATTCACAAATGGCAGTTTTGTAATTATAACAATACTCTAATATATATAAATAAAATTATTAAAATTTAAAATTCTGCATTTATATCTTTATCTTATTATATATTATAAACCTTTTGAAAATATCCTCTTGGAAGAGATTTATCTTTTACTTGACGGAAATATACATAACCCCAATAATAATCTTTATCACATTGTAAAAATGGAGGAGATTTTCTATCATATTCTTTTAAGGCTTTAGTCTCTTGAAGTATAGCTCCATTTTGTCTTATTCTGACATGATATTGTGTATCTCCCATGCAACCAGAATTAGAGTCAGGAAAAGCAAGATAACAAATATTAGATCTTTCTTGTTCAGATAATTTGATATGAGATGGATATATAGCCTATAATAAAAAAAATACTATTAGAAATAATAAAATATTTATAGATTAAAAATATTATATTAAAAACTAAATATAAAATATGATAAGAATACCTCTATAGCTTGGCCTAATTCAAGATCAAAAGTAACAATGCATATACAATGTATCCAATTATGAAAACATTCCCATTTCCCATAAATCATTTCTTCTTTACTATTTATTTTATCCATCCTTTTAGTTTTTGAACAAGAGGCAACTGACATTTTAGGATTTGATTAATATAACCACATGCATATGATAAAGACCATGTCACTTGATATCTTGTTAAATAACAATTTTTAACAATTTTTATTCAACTTATAACTTAATGTATATAAAGCTATGTAATTCCTATAAAGGAATTTAAATATCTGAAAAATAATAAAATTATATTAAAATATATTTTATATCCTTTTTTAAAAAAATATGTAATATTATTATTACTATATTTTATAATATGTTAATTTAAAAACAAAAACTTACAGTTTTGTTATACATTCTGTAAATTTAAATTAAAATTTTCTTTTTGATAATTTTTTTTTAATTTTAATAATTTCATAATTATTTTTAACTTCCATATATATATATTTTTACCCTGTTTAATGATATTTAAAACATTTAATTCATTTTTAAACTATGTTTATTATCATTGAATATAGGACCAAAATGTCAGGGAAAAATATTAATTGAAGAATCAAAAAACTCAAAAACACGAGGGTTATTATGTACACTTATTTCATTATTATTTACTATTTACACACAATTGTTAAAATGACCACGTGTTTTTCATCTTGTGATAATAATAATCTGTCAAACATTTTAGTTGAGTTTTGAAAATAATGGCATAGAAAGGAAAATTTTTATGAATAATATTTACACCAGTACTTTTTTTCACTGAAAGTATCTGCGTATGTATGTATTCAATATTCTGTCTCGCTTTATTAGAGAAAGTCTTCATAATGCTCAGTGTCTATAACAATATTTCTATAACCTCTGAAACCTATCATATAAGTATTTTGAAAAATTTTATTTGAACACGTCAATCTTCTCAAATAACATCAGATCAAAAAATACTATATATATATATATACACATATATATATATGCATATAATATGTATATATATATATGTATATATATATATATATTGCAATCAGTGCAATTATACCTCGTACTTTGGTCACGAGAAATTTGCTTATTACTCTATTCTTCTAATATATACATATTAAGTCGTAGATATACTAATGTTTTATTAGCTTAAATCATGAATTTATTTATATACAAATTATAACATATATCGGACTTATTAATCATAGAATTTATTAAAAATATTAATAAATTTAAAAATATTAATAAAAATAAGCATAATTTTTATATACATATATTTCTGTATACATCATATTTTATTTTTATAAAAATATTAAAAAGATTTAATACTAAATACTAAAAAATTATATCTTTTATTATCATTCATTTTATACATATGTTTAATTTTTATATAATAAAAAATTTATATTTAATAAATTTAATTATTAATATATAATTTATATTATAAATAATTTTAATATATTTAAAGAGAAAGTATAAAATAAGATTATCATAAAAAATGTGCAAATAAAAATTTTAACATTCTATAATTCTATTTATACGAGATAAATTTCGTTTCGATATAGAATAAAATATAATTAGTTAAATCAATTAATTTTTGTATATTATTATATAAAATAAGTAATTTGTATAGATGTTCATATATTATTCTATACATAATTCTATTCTAAATGAATTGCACCGTTATATTATTTTATGTTGATTAAAATTTATGATTTAACATAATTGCAATAGACACATGTATATATGTATTTTTATATATCTACATATACATGTAGATTATATAAAAAATTCTTCATAATTGAATTTCATTAACATTTTCATAATAATTATAATATATAATAACAACAATTATAATATATAAATAAAAGCCATTAATAAATATGATGTAGTCGAATAAAAATAAATTTGTTCTATAATAACTTAGGTTATTATAAATTATAATTATTTTAATTTATTAATATATTTATATATTCTTTTTATTTTTCAATTTTAATTTATAATATATTCAGATATACTATATATATTATAAAAATTTAAAATCCATTATGATAAAATATAACATAAAAATATTTATTTTATTTGTTTATATTGCTTAATATATTAATCAAATTTTATTAAAAATTGAAGTTTTTATAATAAATAATGCTTTCTTTTTTAAATTACTCTTATTATTAAAAAATGATCAGTAAAGTTAGATATATATACATATATGTACTTATGTATAAACAGATCTATTATACTAACAATAGAGCAAATGGATACGCCCCTGAATGCACAATTGCGCGCGTGCTTAATCTTTGCGACTGTCATATTCTGTCAAGCTCGGTGAGCTTATGATCTTCAGTCATGCTAAATCTAATTGAAAAAACATAAATTTTAGGCATTAAGTATTATTTGGTGAAGTTCAGAGCTATTACAAAAAAAGTGGCTTGCAATCGTGATCAAACATGTATCGTATCTGTCCCGATCTCATAGCCGATACGGGTGTGTCTATACGCGTGTTCCAATACGTGACCAAGTATGTCAGTCAGTTGGTAAAAGTACGAGTTTGTTATAATCGTAGCAAACATTAAGTTATCGGTAAACAGAAATTTTTTAACGATGTCAGCTGGCATCCTGCAGGATAAGAGTGTAGCCTTGAACGGCAAGAATGATGTACCGGTAGTCTCACAACCTACTACTAGGTGTGGAGTTAGAGTTTACAAAATTGTTATTTTGGGTGATGGTGGTGTTGGTAAATCAGGTAATATAATTTATATTATATCATTTATTTAGAAAAGAAAAATATATTATATTATATGTATATTACAGAAATGATTTTTTCAGCGGTCACATTACAATTTGTCAGTCATAGCTTTCTTGATTATCATGATCCAACCATAGGTAAGAATTTGTTTCATATATTGCAATAATAATAGAAATGTTTAAAAATATTTATGAAATTATTTTCTTAATACTTTTTAGTTTTTGGAGTAATATGTCATTTAATGTTTTTTTATTATTGACAGAGGATTCATATCAACAACAAGCAGTTATTGATGGTGAAGCTGCACTTTTAGATATATTGGATACAGCAGGACAGGTTAGAATCTTATTGATTTAAGAAAAAAAATGATGATTTTATAAAAAATCATATTAATCATATATTATAATTTTATATATATATATTTTATATATAGGTGGAATTTACAGCTATGCGTGACCAATACATGAGATGTGGAGAAGGTTTTATGATATGTTACTCTGTAACTGATAGACATAGTTTTCAGGAAGCTTTGGAATATCGAAAATTAATAACACGTGTGAGAGCTAATGAAGATATACCATTGGTATTGGTTGGCAATAAATTTGATTTACAACATCAACGAAAGGTAAGTTATTAGTTTTTTATTTATATTAGTTTTTATCTTAGCTAGAATTCATTGATTTTTTTAATGTAATAAACATTAATATTAATGTAATAAACATTTTTAATGTAATAAACAACATAGGTAACTACAGAAGAAGGAAAAGCACTTGCTGAGCAACTTGGTTGTCCCTTTTATGAAACATCTGCAGCTCTTAGACAATTCATAGATGATGCATTTTATTCATTAGTCAGACAAATTCGAGCTAAAGAGAGATCAAGAAATTCAGTACGTAAACATAGTCGTTGGTGGCGACTTCGTTCTATACTTGCCTTTATTTTTAGGAGAAAACAAAGGCATGTTAACAATCATCATTACTCTCCTTAAATTGAACTATTTTAATAAATATCTTTTTGATAGCGTTTATCTTAAATTAACAAAACGTGGCATAAATAGTTTAAAGTTTTACAAATACACAACGAACAAAATTTTTTATGATTCATTTAGATTTCATAATAGTCTTTTAATCTAAGGATTGATTCTATAACATCTCACTGCCTTATCTTTAACCCCATTATATTTTCAATGTAGTAATGGAGACATGAAATATAGACTATAATTCATCATTTTTATTATAAATATTATTATAAATATTGCAATAATATCTTTTATTAAATTTAATTATTTTTAATATTTAAAAAAGTATAAAATGAAATATAAGTAATAAGAATATTATATTTTACGAAAAATTTTTAGTATAAAATTAATAAAGTATCTATAATTCTGTCTCCAATTTCTTCATTATTATTTATTAGAAAAATTTTTAATATTCTTTAAAATGTGTTATTATTAAAAACAATAATTAATTTATTATAATTCAATATCTAACCTACCTTAAAAGTATTCTACTTTTGTTTTCTTAAATTAATGTAATTATAATAATCATTTTTCTTTGATTTAAATTCTAATTACTAATTTACAATTTATTTAATATGACCAAAGAATTTAATATTTCATGTTAAAACAAAATGAAATATTAAATAAAGATCTTGTAAATGCAGAATATACTGTACATGTGAGATGAATGAAAAGCTTTATAATGCTAAATAATTGTTGAATTAATGAATTAGAATATTAATAAGTAAAATTTATTTATACTAATTTAAATTTTGCAAAAATAGAAATTATGAATTATTTTATATTGAATTACATTATTACAAAGAGAGAATATACGAAAGTTATATAATAATTTGTAAAGTTTAAACATGTTATATATTTAAAATTTGCATAAAGTTTCCAATCAAAAAAGAATATATAAATATATTTTTATGTTTAAAAATTAAAGAAATAATACTAACATGCATTATAAATCTATAAATTTTATGTTTATAAATTATTAATACTTTTAAAACGGCTCCTAAGAAATTTTTAAAATTATACATCTAATAGATTCTATTTTTGTGTCTTAATATTTATTAATTTTTGAAGTTTTTAATTTATGCAGCTTGAGAATACGTGATTTTTTTTTTTTAGAATATGTATATCATAGATCGATTAAATAATTAATAGAATATACTTTATATAGTTTATATAGTTGCCAGATAATAGAACAAAACTATAATGGCAAAAGTCAGTACATAAAAATGTTATTAAATGTAAGTTTATATACTAAATGTCTAGTCGTTACTTAATGTTTCCTAGTCAAGTTTTGCATTTTGTTAAACATGCAATAATTTACAGTTCACAGATGCAATTATGAATTTTGATTACATATAGTTTAATGTGATCATTTATATTTATCATATCTTCGAAATATTTATACATGTTGGTATTATATTTGTTACAACATTTTATAAACAGTTTACTAATAAAAAAAATCTGAATATTAATATTTAATCTATTTTAATAGTTAACATAGTAATTTTGATTTTTATTTTATAGTAATAAGTACAAAGTATTATTGTCAAAGCTGATAATCAATTATCAATATATCAATAATAATTTTGTCCTAATACAGTAGAAAGTATTAATAAATAAAAATTAATACATAGCGATTCAAAATACAATATGGAATTTATGTATATATGAAACATGTAAAATGTGTTTAATCTTCTTTTATTATTTTTCAAAATAATAATAAGAGATTGTATGTAATTCTATGTAATATATTATTTCTTTTTATATTTAAACTAGGTATATCTATATACATATGAAAATGAAATTTTTAAAATTAACAACGATGGAAAACAATTTATATATTCATTCATCGTTCATGCAATATATTACATATAAATTAAATAAATAAATGTTAATTAAAAAATACAAAAGAAACACATTTTACAATGACAATACAATAAAATAATTAAATGAAATGTAAATTTATGATGTACTGACAAAAAAATTTAAATAGAAAAAAAATTTTTAAAAACGCACATATGATACGCGTGCTCATTTTAAAATTGAGCAATAAATTTGATATAATTGAAATAAAATACTGAAGTAATTGAAATAATATGTATGAATTGTAATTTTAACAAACTAATTGGAGATATTAAAAAATTGTAATTGTAATCTAAAATATATAATTTTACTATAATAATTGATATTACGTAATATAATTTGCATAGATACTTTCAATTTTCATATTTTACACGAAAATTAAATAAATACAAAGTAGGATATTAAAAACATTTATTTTATTTATTTACATTCAATTTGATAAAAAAATTTAATAACAATATAAAGAATGAACAAAATTAAAAATTTATATATATAATATTCTATAATAATTGGAATAAATTAATATTTATATAATCTTAGAAATCCTTTCCTATTTTGTTAAAAAATATATATTTTGTTTTTTATAAGTGCACTATAAAAGATTGCAAATTATTTTCAAATTTCTATTATTACTTATAAATTAATGATTATAACTATACAAAAGATTCAAAACATTTCTTGTTTTGAAAATATTTATAATTTAATTATATTTAATAAATGATCGACATATTTTTTATTCATTGTATGAAATATTTTTTAATTATTCATTATCAGTCTCCATTGAGTCTTCCATTTGATGTATGTTGATCTCTCCCACTTTCTATTACATTGCTATCTGTTCCTCTATTTCCTGTTTTACTAATTTCTATATAAAAAAAATTGCAATAAAAATAAAATAATTTAAATTTTTTATTATTTAAATTTATTATTATAATTATTATAATTAAATTTATTATTATAAAAAACAAATTGCATATATTGTACATTTATTAAAAATTTTTTACTTTGTTGCATGATAAATGATAAGAAATAAGTTATAATGATAATATGTAATATGATTAAATTATAATAAATACTTACCAGGATCTGGATTATCATCCATATCTCCATTTGAATCATTATTCTTTTGGATTTTTGAGTTTATCTGAACTGAAAAAAAGTCATATAAACTATTACTATTCTAATATAAAATAATAAAAAACATTTATGAGAATTTGTAATATCCATATATTCTACAAAATGTTATTTGCTAGTATATAACATTTTAATAATTTTTGCATTAGTGAGCCCTCTCCAATTAGTTTATATATGTATATATGTTATATTATATTACATTATAAATATATATATATATATATATATATATATTAATTATTTATAATATATATTAAATCTAAATAATAAATTAAAGTATTTTATAATATATTTCAAATAAATAATGTAAAATGATATAATTTTTATTTTTTAATATAATAATGTAAATACATAGAATAAAATAAAATTTAAGATCAAATATTATAAATAATTTTTCTCTATAATTTTTAATAATTTGTATTATAAATAAAAATGATACTACAATTATAATCTATAATTTTTTTATTGTTGGTATTCAATTTAATATCTTTACTTTAAAATATAACATACTTCTATAATACATGAAAATTTATTTTTTCATTCACATCTTAAATCATTCTACATATTAAGTAGATAAGCAGTGTAAGTATTTATTAGAAAGCCTTATCAAATTCATTTAAATAGAAGCCTAATGGTATAATAAATGCATCAAAAATACAATGTTTTATGTACAGAATTTCTGAATAAGTGCTGTTTTATTTTTGTGATAGATTTCTTTTCTCCTGAGACAGAAGAAACATATCACTACCTTTCGGCATTGTAACAGAGAAGCGAGGTTTTAGGCGCACAGCGCCAGGTGGATCTTTTGGAAGAATTGGAATTCCATGGTATTTCAAACCACGTTGACCAGCTAAAGATATTCTTACAGCTGATTCCGGAACAGGATCCAACTGAATCTTGTTAATTACTTCTCTTGTAGCTAAATTGGCAAAATGCCAAAATATCATAAAATACTAAGTCAATTGATAATATGCAGAAATTAAACAAAATGGAAATTGTATTAATATTTCTATTGATTTTATAAATATGTTAAAACAATTCAAAGAATTATTATTAGAAAAACTGCTTAAGGAGATGTAAATGAAAAATAATTCTTTTGTAATTTTAAAAAAGTATCAAAATAAATCATTTAAATTATATACATTTCAAATTATTTTAATTTTATTAATTTTATATGTTATCAAACATATAAAAATGTATAAAATAGGTCAAAATTTAATGAAACATATAAAATACTTACTTTGTGGAATAAATACAGTTTTTTTTTGAGTAGTTAGATTACATGTAGATTTAATTTTATCAAGATCATTTTTCAACTAAAAAAATTTTAATAATTATATATATTTATAATTTATTTATTAAGATATAAAATTTCAAAATTATTTATAATTAATATTATACCTGTTCTATTTCCTCCTGTAGTTTTTTATTTTTTTCTCGTGTTGAATTTAATTCTATATTAAAATTATTTTTTTCCTGCCTTGTCTCCAAAGTGGCAGTTTTAGTAATATTTAACTTCAATAAATCTAAATCATTTTTGTATCTATTAACAGAATCTTCCAATTTATCGTTTTTTTCCTTTAAATCTGCTTGTTGTTCCAAACGTACATGAAGTGATGCTACTTCATCTTCTGCATGCTTATATCTTTGTTCTAAATTTCCACGTAATGTAACACATTGATCTCTTTCTTCAGCACTAAAACATAATATTGATATGAATATTAACATAGTATAACCACCATAATATATATATAATATATTAGATTGCTGTCAATTATTAAATCAGTTTTTTAAGAATTTCAAACTTCAAGATGTAGAATTTATTACGAATTATATAGTGTGACTATATTTTTTATAAATAAGTAACTTTTAAAAATAATGACGGATGATGTAATAAAATATGTAATAAACTAATTTATATAAATATAAAATTATTTTAATTATCTTATAACAATACCTAATTTTAAGTTGTTCATTCAACTCGTCAATCTGTCTAACTAATTCGATATTTTCAGAAGATAAAGTCCACCAGTTGCAAATGAGCATTAAACAAGCAACGAGAAGTCCTCCAACGAGGAGAGGAGGACATCGGCCTCCTCCGACTCTCATACTGTCAATTCCCATTCCTTATTTATTATATTTTATTTAACAAATATACATGTGCGTTGAAAATTTGCACGTGTATAAAAAATTAATCACTATATATCAATCGTATTTTAGAGATGAAGAAATAGATAGCCTTATCAAGTGTCACAATTCATTACTTACAATTAATTCAAAGCAATTAAAATAATAGCACGTTTCGAACTTTTTATTTTGATAAGACTTTTTTTTTAAATTTTCATAAAATTTTCATAAAAGCAAATACACTTAATGTGTTGTGGGCGTATCTAGTATACACTACCGGTATTGACAATGGTATGTATGCATTTTATCACAAAAAATATTAAATCAAATTATATTTTAATCTGTCGTGATTTTTAACACATATCGAACAACTTCGTTTATTTGTTGGCAATCATAACATGACATCAATGTTAAAACGATTTAAAATCAATTCGGTATATATTCATTATACTGAAATAAATGGTAACTGAACAACTGGTGACGGCTAACTATGCAATCACAAATATATATCATATGCATACATACATATATATATATGTAGGTGCTCGTATTTTTCATACGTAGAACATATTTATTAATAATAGAAATTCTTATCTAAATACATATGTATATATAATGATAATAAATGAAATCGAATTCGATTTTTATATTTTATATCTACATATTTCTATTACAAACTTATATATAAATATATTTACATACATATATTTTTTTATATTTAATATATTTTATATATTTTTATATTTTTATTTTAAATAAAATTAAAATTATATCTTAAATACACAAATAATAAACATGGATAAGATAGAGATCAATGCAATGAAGGATAAAAATAGAATAAAAATTATGATATCAGCGCCATCTCCGGAATAAATGAAATAAAAAAAAAATAGAGATAGATTAAAAATTAATAACACCATCTCTTGATATTTTGTTTTTAAAAAGATATTTTAAAAGTATTCAAGAGATGGCACTAATACTCAATTTTTATTCTATCTTATTCTGGCTTTAAAAAGATATCTTTAATATTCGGGAGATAGCGCTAATTCTCAATTCTTATTCTATTTCTATCTTTTTTTCATTATTCGCACTTTTTATCTTTCTTCATTTAAAGTACTTTAAAAATAATACTGATTTTTTAATTTTTAGTTTACTTATCTTTTCTCATTATTTGCTTTTTTTATTTATATTTATTCTTGGAATGTGACTACAAGAATATTACACTGAAAATCTAACAATGCGATATATATTGTTCTTAAAGTTACTTTTATTAAGAATAAAATAAGAATGCCATCTATCAAACAAAGAGTTAATAAATATATATTTATTAAGAATTATTCAAAAATGCAAATATTTAAAAAAGTAGAAAATAATTTTACAAAGAATTACATTAAAAAATAAAATAAATTATCTTCCAAAATCCTTATATTATCTCATACTAATTTGATATTAAAAAAAAAATAGATAATAGTCCGATAGATATATTTTTATATTATACTCGCAATAAAATTAAACAGTAAATACTTTTAAATGTGTTAGAAAAATTATACAATATTTTATCACATTTCAATATTTTTCGTATCATTTTGTCGATATTTATAAAAGATAATAAATCATCAGATATACATATATATATATTTAAAAATGAGAAAATATTGATATTATATATTTTAATATTGCCACTAACAGGAATATTAATTTTATGATTCAATATAATTTTTAGTATTATGATTAAAATTAAAAAATTAAAAAACAAACATTACATATATTTTATAGAAATACGTAAATTATATTATCGTTATCTTTGTGCCAAAGGCGCACAATTCGACAACTTATGAAAGTTTGTATTTTAAATGTATAAAAAGATAATTATCGAGATCATAATTTCTGAGATATCAATATTTATTTTACAGTTCAATTTGACTAATAAAATATGGTTTTATTATTATGAAATCTATCATTAGAAGCCAAGTATAATAAAAAAATTTTATTCTATATTCTTATTCGAACAAAAAACACATTCGTGTTTCTAGTATAAAGTCACAATATATTTTTTCAAATATAAAAAAATTATATGGAAAAACAGTTATTAAAAAAATATATTATTTTATTATATTTTTTATAAGGCAATTACAATATTATCGAACTTGATATACAATTTGTACATTTCCTACTTCTTCAAGTGTTTCAGCATCAGTATTGCGAATCGTTAAGACCAGTAAATTATATATTATTATTTATTAGAGGTAGATATGTACATAAATAAATTTATCTAAATCTAATATTATATATGTATATATATTACTACACACGATTACTATTGGTGTATTATTGATTGATATTTTAATTCATTGTATATGCTTTTAAATGTTGTACTGCACTTTGAAATTACATTCTATATTTTCTGTTGGTATATTTGTACTTAGTTTAGGATTTAGAATTTATGCAATATAGTGAAATAAAGATACGAACAGCACCTTACATTCGATATCACAGCTTAATACATTTTATATTATTTTTAATAATTTTGTTATTGGTATCGCATTTTTTTGGTATTTTAAATTTAAACACAATATTGATAATTTTTAATTTCTAATTAATGTTTTAAATTTTGAATATTAAATATTTCAAGTTTCCAATTATTATTATTTTATATTCCTGCATATCGATTTGCGATTTACAATTTATTTATTTTCTAAATTTTATGATATAATTTATAGCTTATTCCTTTTATTATTATTTTTTCTTATGTTGAATGCATTCCTATTATATATATATAAAGTGCATCTTGAACTATAGTCTTTAATCATGTTCAATCCTGATAATAAATTCGTTATTTTTCTAATTTCGTGTTTGTTTTTTTTTGTTTGTTTCATAACATTAAACACATTCCACAAGTATCATCAAATTATTAAAATGTCAATATTTTCAATATATACATTTAAATATTTGAATATCTGGGAATGTATATTATTTAAAAATAGACGCTATTTTTCTTTCGTAGATGCTGTTGCAATTAACGTTGTTTGTTCTCTTTGATACCTAAAAAAAAAACATAATTTAATTAAATATATGAAATACAATAAAAAATAGATTAGTTAAATTTTTTGTAATAATATGGTTCTTATACATATAATTTATTTATCTCAAAACAGAGAAATTCATACATTATGTATTTTTATTATTATTCATACATATTCGCAATAAATGTAATATATTAGGTATAAAAAAATCATTATTTTTCATGATATATAAAATATATATTTTTCATGATATATATTATTTCTTATTGTTTCGATATGATATGATTTGATACAATTTAAAATAATGTTGTTGTATAATATTTAAAAAGTGGACTTACATTATTCCTCGACTAACTTGATACAAAGCTGTTAGCGCGACAAAAAGATTTACGCTAAAAAGACTCCAGTTTTTTGGAGTGATCGCTAAAGAATATCTGGTCCAGATTAAGCCAGTAATGCCTAAGGCAGTTGATTGACTAATGGAAATTTGACTTGCTGGCCTCTGCAGATCACCGAGGCCAGCTATTACAAGTCCCTGTAATTTGTAAACTTCGATTTTTAAACTATTAAAATAGATTTAAATTATAAAAAAAAAATAAGAGATGAATAATCAAGCAAATGTAAGATGTATTCAGACAATTTATTTTAAAAAAGTGACCTATATTTAGGTAGATTAACTGCAATTTGTTGTAAGATGCATGCGCACGATACTTCATAAATTTTTTTATATATAAAATTTACAATTTTTTAAATTATAAACATCTGACATTTACACGAAATAATTTTTTTTTATTCCTTTTTAGAAAATATATTGATAATATATTATTGATTTTATATAGCATTATGGAAATACAGAATCATTACGAAATAATTAAAAGTCATAGTAATGATGTGTATCATTTTTTTTATAATATATATAATTATTATAATATATGAAAATATATTTAAATCAAATCTATATAGATATATTGTAATCAACAAATAATTTTTAAATATTTGTAAATTCAATGATAAAATAAAGCATTAATTATTTTAAAATAATACGTTAAAATATATTAAACATAATTAAACATATTAAATAATAATGTTTAACGAGATGTTAAAACTTCAAAGTTACTGACCCATTTAAAAGCTGGTGCCCAGAAGAATATAGTCTGCGGACCTGAAAGGGGAAAATACGTCGATACTACTGTTACATATTTCTTATAATAGTTGCAATACATATTATCAATAGAAAATTTAAAAAGGAGTAGAATAAAAATAATTCGTAATATAACGATAATGATTATGATTATGTTTTCGAATTTACGTGATCATGTTTCGTAATATATGCATATTACTCAATCATATTTCAACAAGTTTCAAATTCCAATTACAAAAACTTAATCTACGACAATCTTTAAACCATTTATTTAGTGATATTGATATATTATTTTTAATTTTCTCTTTGATATTATAAAAAATGATATTATAAAAACTTATAAGGAATATAAAAAAAAAATGCATAAAAATTTAGTAATCTTAATATATAGAGCAGCGTATCATAGTATGATATGATTTACATGCGTTAATAACGGTCAAGTCTATCTGAATTTACATTTATAAAATGTAAGAAATGTTTAAAGTTTATATAATATTACATGTATTTTTTATCTGCCCAGTCAAATGTAAGCAGTAGAATGACAGAAGCACATATGTCTACGCACGTGTTACTATTTGAAAAATCATCGATAACTTACTAACCAGCTGGATGATTCCACAGTGGTTGAAATTTCTGAGGTACAAACTTGCCAATCGAGTTCATTGTATTTTTATATATAACCGACATTGTGTTTTTTTATGTGTTCACACTTTTCACAAAATTGTTACTAAAAATTATTCAAAGAAAAAAAAATTAAAAAATTAATTATTTGAAGATCACAAAACGGGTGACATAAAAATGACAAGTAGTAAGACGATCCGCACACTGAGACTGAATATCGTGAAGTGCAATGATTGGTAGTTGCGCTACTGGTATGAGTCGTCCACACTTTCCTCACCCCGCTCACATTTCCGGGACCTAAAGTGTTGTGATATACTTTGTATATATTGTATATTTGTGTATGTCATTATATTCGCATACTCTTGCAAATAATTTAGAATTTTATCAAATATTCTTTTTGATCAATTGATATGATATATAGTGATATATAATAGTGATAAAATAATTAACATGCGATTATTAGCACATGGAAGTACCTTTCAAAAATTATCGATTCGAATCGATACTCAAATCATAATATATTATCATAAAACATTTTTAACTACTTTTGATTATATCTATTAAAGTAAAAGTAATATTATGATCTATAATTTAAATTAATTTTTCATTTTAAATCATATAATACTATTTACTTTATTATTTAATTAAATTTAATGAGTGGTTATGTTTTCAATACGATTTCAATTACTGACTTGTATATTTAGACATAAGATTACAATTCATCATTAAAATATTATATTATTTTAATTATACTCAATAATTATTAATATATTAATTTATTATTGTTAATTATTGATAATAACTATTAGTAATTATTGAGATGTAATGAATTATCATTTAAGATTATTATTAGATAAATATTTTTAAACAAATAATTATCAGTTATTAAAAAAAATTGTATGTATATTTTGGTATTTTAAAATGTAAAATTTGAATTAATAGTAAAAAAAATTTTAACCTACAATAATATAATTAATCTCTGAATTTTACAGACAATTTCCTATTAAAACATGTACATAACATAGTAATCGACATTGGCCTAGAGTATAAAATTAAATGCTCTGTGGAGTGCCAAGTCGTACATTGCATGGTCATTCTCTTCTAAAAATATGTATACTAACCACGTGTACTTGCAATTTTACGCGAAACGCAATTGCTATTCCGCGTTTTATCCATTGATTTCGAAAAAAAGAAATAAAAATATATATATTTACAAAATTTTATTTATATTACAATGTATATAATTTTTATAACATCGTAAAATACAAAAAATGTTTTAAAAAATTGAGTTTCTTAACGAGAAAATGCAAACTTCGTTTTGACTGATAAAATATTATCACTCGTGAGCTTTATTGTTTACATTTTCCATAAATTGCACCACAATTAAGACGAATACATTAGTCACATGTATTCTTATATCACAAAATAATTGATAAACATTTCGACATATATATAACTATATATGTAGTATCAGAATACATGAAATTTTTCAATATATATTCTATCTAATTTGTGCAAAGTTGTTGTACTTAGAAACGTTTAGGATTTTTTTTTATATTATTGTTTTGTTGTCTATATCTGAAGTAATCTCATTGGAACATTTATAGCAATATTACAATCATATGAAATTAAATAGATTCGTCAAAATTAAAGAAATTGTAGCACTGAGATAAAACATATAACATAAGAACTATGATTTTATGCATCAATTAAAGTACAATTTAATTTATTATTTTTTATATTTGGTATATAAAATAAATGCATAACTTAAATATCTTATTTAAAAGGCATGTGCCATAAATTGATAATTAACATATAATTTAAATATGTTAAAAATTCAATACAAATATATACTTTTTTTCAAGTATGTTGTCATGTTGTACATTTAAGGCACATAGTATAAAATATATAACAATAAAAAATATTGATTTCAGTTCAGTAAATGAGAGTCAAAGATATGGAAAATTTCTGTAATTTATAAAATATTAACAATTATTGCAATGTTTTAACATGATTAAGTAAAGTTTCAATCAAATTTTAAAATTTATTTTATTATTTAATTAAATTATAATTTATTTGATTTTATGATATTATTATGATCAATTTTATTTATTTTAAAAATTTATTTTTTAATTAATAATAAATATTATTTAATACAAACTCAAATCAAATTCTCTTCCATATCAATAACTTACATTTTTAATATTTTGCATTTTTAATATTATTTTTAAATAATACAAAATACAAAAAAATATAACATAATCAATTTTTTAATTATAAAATTTTTAGGTTCGTTATATAATTTAGATATTTTTCTCTCTCTCTTTTATTTTTTTTATTTTATTTCAATAAAATTTCTAATTGTTAAAAGTATTTAATTTTTTTTTAATTTTGCTAATCTCTGCGATAAAATACAATTACTTATATTTACAAAAATGTGTATAATACTAAAATATATTTTATATTAATATTAAATAATACTTATGTATAAAGTATATATTGATATATGTATATATCTTATATTATAATGATATATAATTATATAAAATATGTAAAAAAGAGCATTTGTACAAAAAAATAACTAGAAAAAAATAAGTAGAAAGTTTACAAACTACATTCAGCAACTTGTATCACTTAAAGAATAATTCTAAAAAATACGAATGCTTTGAATTATAAGAATAAAAATTTATCTAAAAATTATATTATGTATAAATTTGTTATAAAAAATGCAGTAAAAATTGGAATTATGGTTTTCTTCTATGAATAAGAGATCTTATAATTTTTTCATAAATGCAAATGGCAGTAATATTAAAATATTAAGAAGTTTATGCTTTTCAATATAGTTTTGAGCATTAGTCAATTAAATTAAATGAAATTTTACTCATATTTAGCATAATCAGCATAATCATTAGAATTCTTAAATTTTATTTTCTTATATTCTATTTTGTTGTAGTCATCTACTATCAAAACTCAATATAACATAGAGCTAATAATGAATTTATATGCAAATTTTTTAAAACAAGATTCTTTTTCAAAAGGTTATATATAAAAATTATAAATTGAATTATAAAAATATTTGTTATTAATCATATCCACATAATGTAAAAGTACTGATTGATCCATATATATCAACTGTAACATACTTAGTGAAATCGGTAGATACGCATATTTTAGCAAAAAAATTTGAAGGTAATTCAACAATAGCTAGTATTCCTGGCTGTTTAGGATCTTTACCCTCTTTAGATTTCCAAAACTTAGTTAGTTTATCTACATCATTCTTTGTATTTTTATCTTGTAGCTGGTTTGTTTGTAAATGGCAAATATACGAATCTATACTTTGACTAGTAGATATATGTGAGAAATCATTAGTTATTTTACTAACAGAAGGAGAACTAAAACTGTGACTCAGTACGGTTCTTTTCTCCGATTTTGGTTTACGTATGTGTAGAATTAAAGTAATATTCCACCAAATTAATTCATCAGAACTTACAGAAAGCAAAATTGGAATTTCAATCATAGAGGGAGCCCAATGTAATTGAGTAACTGGACTTGTATGAAAGTTCAATTTTCGTATTTCTTCGAATGTAAATGTATCAATAATCTGGAAATTATTAATATTATAATTATTAATATTTCTTATGTAGATATTAAAATAATTTATAATGAAAACTTACAGAAATGTTTCCATTTTCAAAACCTATGGCTAAATACTTTTCGTTTTGTGAAATTTCACAACATGTTAATTTATGATTATATGTTAGCCTAGAACATTCTATTATCTTAATATATGCTGGATTTAATATTATATCTTTCTGTAATTTATACAAAACCACATCTCTATTTTCATTTAATACAGCTAAAAAATTCTTTTGGTAGCTTAAACAACTAAAGATTATATCTGAACTTCCGTTCACTCTATCCGTTTGTAACCAATTCATATTTTTGATATTCCAAATTGTTATTATACCATTTCGAGTTATTGTTACTAAACATTCTTGATCAATTATATGAATTGCAATAACGTAACCTGTATTCGGAATTATATATTTTAATTTTATGTTTTCCCACACCTATAATAAAATAAAAATAAAAAATCAATTAAAATAATCAATTTCCTTCAATTTTTTTATATAATATATTGCCATGCGTTACCTGTAAATCTTTATCATCTGTCCCTCTACAAACGAGAATACCATTGTTAATTATATCCTTTTTTATATCTAATACTGTGATTAATTCCACATTAGATGAAAAGTTTAATAAACGAATATTTTCTTTACTTCTTGTATCAAACATATTAATCATACCTTTATCAGTAACATAAATTACTTTATCTGCATAAAGAATTAAATTATTTATTTTTCCATCAATTTGTTCAGTTTCTGCTATTTTATCATCACCAATTAATGTAATAATAGTATTTGAACGCGTTTCCATAACAATAGTATTCGAAGTATTGCCAAAATTCTGTACTTTTGCATCAAATAAAGGTTTTTTTATTGATGTACCAGTTCCTTCTACTGGAAATTTCCATTTATGAAGTAATCGATTCTCACTTCCACATATAATATGATATCCTTCATCTTTTAACCAATATGTGTCCAAAGAAGAAACACGACTTTTATAAGTAGTTATTGGATGAACTCCAATGTTTATATTCCATACATTTATAAAACCGCTAGAATCAGCTAAAACTATATACTGACCATCATCAGTCATACTGGCACAAACATAAACGGTTTTTTCATTTTCAACACTTGCTCTTACTTGTTTATTATAACTATGCATATGATTATTACTTGATCTAAACCATTTCACATATATAGCTTTTTTTTGAGTAACAATAAATAAAGAATTATTTTGTAGTGGCACACTGCAGAAGAAGATAATTTTCTTCTTTTTCAAATCTAAATTGTATGTTGATATATATTCATATTTATTACCATATTTACAATATGATATTATAACACCATGTATTTCATCCATTATATGAAGTAAAGAAGTAATATTATTTTCCAATGTAAATGCTATATTTTTAAGAGAACTGTAAAAATTAATAATATTTTAATTTTTTCAATTATCAATATGTAAACATTATCAATTATATTTACCTCTGAGGATTATGACCGTGATTTGATAATATATTTCCATGACAATCCCAAATCTAAAAAAAAAATTATTATTTTAATTCAATGAAAATTTATTAACATAAGTTTCTATTTAAATTTGTTTATACCCTTATTGTTCCTTTATTTGTACAAGCAGCAATAGAACTACTGTCATGAGAAAATGTCACATCTAATATAATTTCATTAGGAACAGAAAATACTACTGAACTATCATCACGAGGAATTTTACTTGTAAAAATTCCGCTCCAAAAAGATTGTTTTTGTCTTGGACTTAATATAGCATTATTACTTTCTTCATAATTTTCATCATCAAAAATTTTAAATAATTTTACTATACCACGATCATCTAAAGATAAGAAATAATCTCCTTCATTACATACAATAATTTTTTTTATGCAACAATTTTTGTCATGTCCATTGAAAACTTTTTGTCTTTTGAAAATGCTATACCATAAAAATATTTCACCCGATTGGTTTCCAATTAATATAAGATTTGGATCATTTATAAAACATGATGTACATATTTCTGTTGACATTTCTTCACTCAATGGTATATCTATTTGTCCTGTTTTATCATGAAATAAATATAAATATTTAGATCTTCCTTTTGCAAGTTTAATAGCAGTATCTTTAATGTATCCTGGATAAGGATGACTCATAGCAATTTGTACTATATCCAAGCATTTTTTTCGTCTATGTTCTGCTATAGTACTTGAATTTTCTTCTAAAAATTTTTCCAAGTCAACAAAGCGTTTTTCATATTCTGGATCACAATCTTTGGTAATATATTTTCTATAATTGTTTAAATCAATCAATAAATTATTTAAACCACTATGAACTATTGCTTGTTGGATGAAATCAAAATCTAAATATATATTAGGAAACTCATCATATAATTTTGCTTGCTCCAAATGATATCCAATATATGAATGACTATAGTTATCTGCTGGTAATTTCGAAAAATCACCATTGCAATATTTACGATATTTTTTAATCAATGATTTATGCATTTGTATTAATTCATTTTTTGAAAATTTTTGTCGAAGGTGACAAAGTAATAAATCATGAACACCGTATATATAACTACGTAATTCGTCATTCCACTGTTTAGCAGCAAGTGATTTATGACATAAATCAAGCATCATTTCTTCAACTTGAAATAGGCCACCCTCCCACAGAATTTCTAATGTCTATAAAATAAATATAAAATATAACAATACATATTAATAATCATATGTACATTTAGTATATTGTATTTTTTATGTATGTTTTTAATATATAAATATAAGATAATGTTAAAATTTGTACCTGTGGTGTTATGTTAACATCTTCTCTAAAAATAACTAATTCTTCATAACGTTTTCTCATTTCAAGAGGTAATTGTTCTATACACATATTAAAAATTACTTCTTGTTTTTCCCAAAATTTTTTAATTACACTGAAAAAGATATAAAATATCTATTAGTTGAAATTATGTTTATATATATATAAAATGATTCACATAAATTTATATATATTTAAAATATTACTGATTATTTTCATCCTTATTTCTTAATGAATTTAAATAGTACTTCCATCTGTCTGGACGTAATTTCATGTCATGTTTAAATTCCTTAAATTGAGCAGAAAACATTGCAATTAATAAAGGCATTCCTTTACATTCATCATGAATTCGTTTTGCTTCTAAGGGAAGATTTTCTATTTCTGTATCCAATACTTTAGCAAACAGACCTAAAGATTCTGTTTCGGTAAATCCATCATTCATCTGATAAATAATTGGTAATTATATATTGAATTATCATACATAAAATATTAGATAATTTGTAATTATCATACATAGAAAAAAAAATAATTTACCTCAATCACACGAGGTCTTTTTTCCCATACAACATCAAGATCAGCTGTAATTACTAATGTTTTGCAGCCAAAATCAAATGTTTCGATTATTTTTGAATCACAAACATCATCTAAAATTAATAAAGCATGGCAATGTTTTTCTCTACTAAAATGTTCTTGCAAAAAATAAATTAATGAATCTTTTAAAGATTCTGGTTTTAATGATTCTGGAACTATTTCCAAGTTCTTGACACGATGATACAATGTATTAAGTTGAAATAATATCTCTTCATCAACTGGACGTTTATATCCAAATTTGATCCAATATACTTCATTCTAAAGAAAAATATAATAAATTATTTAAAATCATGTAAAAATTAAAAATTTTATAATTAATATATAAGCTTAATATAAAATTAATATATAATTAATATATAATTATAAAAACTTACACAAAATATATTTCTTACAAATTTCATGTTTTTTAATGTACTAGCTGTTAAACATGATTTACCAAAACCTTTCATACCATGAAGTACAATATATTCATTTGGATGCAATTCTTCCAAATAACTTTGTAACTGTTTTATCTAAAATTAAAAACTATTAGATTAATTTTATATAAAAATTATATAAAAAATAAAATTAATGTTATAAATATTTGACAACTTTTTTTTAAACTTACATATTTGATTTCCATAAGCATGCATACAAAATAACAAATATCATAATTAATATATAATAACAATTAAACAACAATAAAAATTAATTTTTTATTTTACAATTTATTAAATCAATAAAATAAAAATGAATGTAATGAATTTTTAATATTTTAATATATATTATAATATTTTGATATATATACCTTTGCTTCTCTTACAACAGTTAATGGTGATGTTGGAGGAAGAGTAGGTGTATTGATATTCTTTATGTCACAAAATGATCTTACACTTTCTTCGAGTTTATCCATATCATTACTTAACCATTCATAATGATGTTTTAAAGCTTGACGAAAAATATCAAATGCACCTGGACCACAACTAAAAAATAGAAAATAATTTTATATATTATATTTAAATGAAACAATTAGTAAAACTTAGATAAAATAATAAAAATAAAGAATAGCTTAAATAAAACATTTTTAAAAAATTTTATAGTAAATTTATTTATATAAAATGTAAATTAAAATTAATTTTATGTATTATTTTTACCTTGGAAGTATATCTAATAAAATTTCAGCTTTTTCTTCTTTAGAAACACCTTTTTCAATTCTTGCTATTTGTATATCTGTTAATATATATTCTGATTGCAGTAGCTTTATAATACCATTGTGTACATCCATATCAGCCATTATACTTTTTCTTAATACTTTGAGAATATGTTGATGTAATTTATCCATTTTTATATTTTTTATGTATGCTTATATCATATTAATTTTTCTTGTTTTTAACAGATTTATCTATAAAATTAAAAAAAAAAATAATAATAAATAAACTCTTATTATAACATAAGAAGTTAAAGGTCATAAACATACATATAACAGGATATAATTTCTTATTTCTAAATATAGTAATTCAAGGTTTATAAATCAGCCTTGATAAACATTATACAAAATTTGAAAAAGAATTCTTCTATTTTATATTTTATATAAATATATTATGAATATTTTGAATGAAAAAAATATGAAAATAATTACATTTTAAATGTTTTGTTTATATAAATATATAACATATATAAATGTGCATATTTTATTCGTACAATTTTAAAAAAATTTATTTAAAAAAATTTAAATAATATAATGTACACAATACTAATAAAATTTAAATATATATACATGCATATTTCATATATATATATATATATTTTCTAATTTGCTTTATTGCTTTTGAAAATTATTAAAATTTTCGAATTTTATTTTTTAACATGATAAAAAATATGTTAAAAAATTCTTATTTAATATAATAACATAGTTACCTATTTTCGTAACGTTAAATTGATAAAATAGAAGAGGACTACGGTCAATGACTCCAAATTCAAACATAAATCATATGATTGTTTGATAAATTTTTTAAAACAAAATCTTATTAAATTTTACCTTATTAAAGCTGTTTATTCAAAAAATACAATTATTCTTCTTTTTATACGATCTTTATTTGATAAATAGAATAATCGAATTACCATTCAACTTAACTTCATCTCACTGTCTAGAAGAAAGTGACACTACTATCGTCTGCCTGAGTCAGGCAACATTGTTGCCAAATCTATAGATCAAATTCACATTCTGATTGGTTGTTAGTATCACACAACATCAATTTTCCCGCTATTTTTAAGCTCTCTCAAAAATTGTTCTTTAAATATTATAATTAAAATATTATAAATAATATTAAAATAAAAAGGCAATAAAATTAAATAGATAATAAAAGACTTAGTATTGTTAAAAATATGATTAAAAATATAAAAATATAATTGATAAAAATCATATGCTATGTATTTTCAATTATTCAAAACTTATTGGTGGACAAAAATATAACTTCTGAGAGAAAATAAAATATTCTTTGTTTTATTGAAATATATAGTATATATGTATAATATAAAAATATTAAAATATCAATAATAACAAATATTAATTATTAATTAAAATAAAATTAATAATTAATTTTATGTTTTTATCTTTTCTTATTAAAAATATTTTTTAATAAGAAAATAATTTTAAAATTAAAATTAAAATAATTTTTCTACGTATATTCAAATCATTATCAAAAGAAATTGATTTTTTTCTAAATAAATAATATGTTAATTAAATATATTAAAATTAAATATTTTTGTTATTATAAATAACGATAAAATTTAAATTTATAAAATTATAAATATTTTTAATATAAAATAAAAATTATATGAAACAAAAATTTAAAAAAAATAATCCTGCGATGGCCGGGAATCGAACCCGGATCAACTGCTTGGAAGGCAACTATGCTGACCATTACACCACCATCGCAGTTTGGATATCATTTGTTTAAGTAATTATATATGTTTAAGTAAATACACAATAACAAATATTAACTATACAAAATAATTATTTTATTTAAAAATAAAATAAATTATTACAATAGCCGGGAATGAAATTGGGATCAACTACTTTGAAAGAAAATTATGCTAACCATTATATCATCATCGCAATTAAAATTTAAGTATTTAAAATAAAAAATAATTTAGATATGTATATTACTTAAGTAAAAATGCAAATTAAAAGAAAAAAAAAACCCTGCGATGGCCGGGAATCGAACCCGGATCAACTGCTTGGAAGGCAACTATGCTGACCATTACACCACCATCGCAGTTGATATATGATCGTTTAAAATAGAAAATATTCAGAATACGTATACTATTCAAATAAAAATGTAAATTTAGAAAAGGAAGAAAAATAAATCCTGCGATGGCCGGGAATCGAACCCGGATCAACTGCTTGGAAGGCAACTATGCTGACCATTACACCACCATCGCAATTGAAATCTTATATTTTAAGGAAGTATAACAACTTAGAATAAGTTATCTGAATCAAAAAAGGAACAAGGTTTTTGAAAGAAAAATAAACTCTGCGATGGCCGGGAATCGAACCCGGATCAACTGCTTGGAAGGCAACTATGCTAACCATTACACCACCATCGCAGTTGGAAGAATACTTTCACATAGAGAAATTCTAGTTTCGTCATATTGAGAAAACTTATTCAAATCTATTATTTCTTTTTTCTGTTATAATTGTTATTAAATATATTTCTAGTATATAATTATTATTAAATATATTTCTAGTATTTTATCAATAATAATATTGTTCCTTCTCAAATCTTTACGAATTTTCACGAATTATATAAATGAGTATAATAGTTTATAATCATTTGCCTGGGAACACAAGATATTCTACCATTTACCAAAGAAAACACGAAATAATAACATGGAATCTTACAATTCCCTTTTCAAAATACAATAACTCAAAGATCGCAAAAATTCAATATCTTCATTCTTAAATTCACTTTTAACTTTAAAAATCGAAATATCGAATTTAAAATGATACGCATATGTGATAAAATTTAACTATTATATTCGATAATACGCGAATTAATTTACAACGTGTTCGAAATTCATTGTCGCGAGTGAGCACAACGAGACATATGATTCCGCGAAATTTAAAAATAACGGATTACGATACGTGAAACGCTATTGTCATCTGCGATACGTGCAAAATAGTACGTAATTCACAAGTTTTTATCACTTAATTAATTAAAGTACATTCGTTGAAATCGAATCGATTGTAAAAAAAATTAAATCTCAACGATTAATATCTGGGCAGTTTAATAACCGATGGTTTGAATGGTTTAATAAAGCACACGTGAGGTTTTGTTCTCGGTTCTCATAAATTAAACAGCATTACCCTTTCATAGCGATGAGCCCATTCTTAAATCTCTCGAGAGAATCTCGTTTTATCCCTAAAAATGAAAAAAGTTTGAAATCTGCCGGCATCGCGAAACGGGCGTGTACCCGTTTCCCCGTTACGGACTTCATAAAATTAACTTCATCGTTGCACACAATTAAAACGAAAGTTGCGGAGTGCGCCGCCTCGCGCATATAAAATTTACGGACCATTGTATTATTAATTTGTTGACGCGTACAATGGAGGAAAGTTTCATTTCGTTTTATTTCAATCTCGATATAAAACGATATATATTCAGAAATTTCTGTAATGCACACGACAACATTGTCTAACGATTCCCAACGATACGATCCTTGATGCGTGATCTCGAACGAGTTCGAAATAAAATCACCGTGAAACATCGAATTGGAGTCAACGAACGGCGAAGCCGGTTAAAAGATCGAATCGTTCTTGAATAATTCCACTCGGTGTCGTTATTGTTCCGCGATACGGGATTGCGAAAATGAATTATTCGATTACTATAGCCGTCCATTCGAAGCTTGACGCGTATAGGTGTGCTCGATGGTCCCGAGAGTAGAGAGACAAGCTGCAAATTCGATTACGTTAGAAACAGCATTTGGCGCTCAGCCCGCATTAGCCGTGCATTGGCTACTTTGCCCGATTAATTTGTCGCGGATTCACTGTTGCGGAAGCAACTGTGCCGCTCGCAAGATACGAATCGTGTCGCAGCCATTTTCCCGCCCCGCGAAACGTTACGGTACGCGAGAGAAGGTAATCGATACAACACCGTGCATCTAATTAAAGAGAGAGAAAACGATAACCAGGACACGCGAGCTACAATTTCAATTTACAAATTTACAATTTAAACTATGCATTATGGCAAGTTACGCCATAATATTAAAGGGGTGTCACGAAAATATTTCTTATCATCTGTAGCAAAAGTAATGATAATAGAGGGAATGGATGTGCAAAAAATGTTCGCTCGATCGTGATGAAAACATATTCATCACAGGACCGGGTGTGGAAATCAGTCGTTCATTCTTTAATTACGAGAATATCTCATTAAGAAAAAATGAAATTATAGAATTTACATATCGCGTGTGCGAAGAGTGGCCGGTTGTCTAAACGAAAGGCGCAAACAAGTATCCTCGTTCGTTCAGAAAGAATCGCGCAAAGTCGATTATATTTGCTTTCCTTTTTCAACACGCTGACGAACAAACGACGAAGTTTCCAAACGGCGAGAGAGAAACTTCACGTTCGTCCGTGAATTTATATCTCGATCCCCCGCGACAACGCGAGATTACTCGCAAGTTATACGCCGTATATCTAACGTTCCTTCGTTCCTTTCCTTTCGGTTCAGCCGCGATAGCTTCGCGCACCAGTTTCGCAAAACTTGCACAGCGAAAACTTGGCAAACGTGAGAGTTCATTGCCCCCCTTCCTGTCGTTATTTATTTACGTTTTGTTTGCCCGTTGGCGGGAAAGGAAATTCGCGTTCGAAATATAGCGTTCGAGGACGGGGGCAGGGTTGAAGAGGGATGAAGAGAAGAAAGGACAAAAAAAAAAAGAAAAGAGAACGAAAGAAAGAAGGAGAGGAAACGCGGGCTGGAATAAATTTCGTTCGAGTTAATAGGATATTCGGTGGGCGCGAGAGGCGCTCGCCTATTGTCTGATCCTCTGTTCTCCGGTTTCCCCTCGCCCCTCCTGCTCACCTCCTCTTCAAAGACCAGACCGATTGTGAGAGGGTAAATTCGAACCTCTTAGGGCGTTGATCGATCGCCACTAGTCTAAGCACTTCAAATAGTGCGATCGTGGTATGCGATCAGGAATGGCAATAACGTTGATAGGATGGTAATATGATTATCACCTGCGCGCAAGAGGACTCGTGGTGGGTGTTACACGTATAATTAGAGATGGGATTGAAGAGGTTCGGATAAGGGTTCGGATAAGAGAGGAGGGAAGGGAAGGCGCAAGTATAATGCCATGCAAATACACCTCCTCATCGCCTCTGGTCCGGCAGGAATAGAGTGCATTAATCCGCTAATGCACATGGGTCCCGTAAAATTAGATTCGGCCAGATTTAGTTGGAAACGCGATATTTCAGTGTCGACTGAATTCCAAACGACTCTGGTTTGCGTCGACTCTCGGACCGGCTCTCGTTCCTCCGAACCACCACGTACGAACCGTGAAACGTTGTTATCCGAGAGGCAGATTAATGTCGATATATGTATATATATATATACACACCGCGTCGCGTATCAAAACGTTCTCGATCGATGCAACACGCGGGTCCTTAATGCGGCATTAATTCAAAAATTTACGATCATCCGCGCCCGTCGATCGCGAGCCCGACCATTTACAACGCGGATCGCGTTATCGTCCTAACGCGATGGATATTCCACGCTCGGATTACGTACCGTCGCCGCGATGCCAATTTAATTTAATAGGATCAACTCATTTGCACTCGTAAATTCACCATTAATTAATAGCTCGCCGCCCAACCTATTACGCGGGCATTTTAATCGCGGACATAATAACGCGGCGATTTATTTAAGAAAAAAAAAAAAAAAAAAAGAAGGACGCAAAATATCTGTAAACAAACTGACGAATTATTTTTCTTTTCGATAAGCGACTCGTTTCGATAAGATCGTTCGTTCTTAGCCACGCCTCCGCTCGTCGCTTTTAACGATCCTCGAATTCCAGCAGCGCGACTTGACCTCTTCTCACCGTGGTCCGTCTCACCACAACGGTACAATGAATTTCCACGACCGCTCGTTAAAGGATTTCTTCCACTTCGTCCTCGTATGCTCGTTTTAACGCGCGACCGTAACTTCGTCCAACCGAGGCATTCTCTTCCTTCATTCGTCTCCTGTTCCGAGCTGGAACCGACCGTTTCCCTCGAGGGACAAATGCGCGCCTTTCTTTCGACGGCGCGACGATTAGTCGCGTCCAATTAAATTTAACGAATTTCCACGAGCGCGGCTTGATTGGTTTCATTAATTACGCATGCACTACTCGGACAGGGGCAGCGCTGCCGAAAACGCGCCACCAGCCTTGTTGTTCCGCGCGCTCGTTGTTGCGTGGACGTGTCGCGGGGTTGCGCGCCATGCCGTTTCTCCGCCATGGCTCCCAGTTATTCTCTATTCTCGCGTTTCGTTCCGTGCACCGCGTTCCGCGGGATCGAGAGAAAGCGATCGAAGCGACCGATTGCCCTCGCTCTCTCGAGCGACTCTGCCCTCCGGGAACCGACTACCATCGGCGACGGTGCATCGAATCGGTGCAAGGCCACCGCGATGCGTGCCTATATTCAGGATTTGCTAATTAAATTCTGCGCTCTACGGTATCCGCAGCTATTCGTCGGTTTCCTCCACTTGGCTGAAATATTGGCCAATAACGGCGCGTGGCAAATTTCTCGTTTCAACACCGACCGCAGGCTGGTAACGTAATTGTTTGTTTGGCAAGTTAACAAAGTTGGTGCGAAAAAAGAAGGAAGAAGAAGAGAAAAGAAGAGGGGAATTTCTGTCGCTTTGAAACTCGTGGCTGGAGTTCGAGGATATCGACTCGATCCAGGCAATCTCGGCTTCCGTTGTCGCGGAAAACGGAAAGAGAGGAAAAACGTGGTGGTAAAAACGAAAGGCGTCGATGAAAAAGACGTCGATGTTGAGGACGATGGTTGAGCAGGAAATTAGATGCAAACTTGGGGCTGGATAAACGCAGGAAAAAGATGTTTCCTGGTTGGATCGTTCCGAGGCGCCGGCAGAAGTGCAGGACGAGCGGCTGACATGCGAGATCCCTATATACGCCTATCGACACGAATATGCTAATGTTTCCCGTGGCGCGTTAGTTATGCTAATTCCACTATGATTCACCGAGGCAAACATATGCTGCCTTGCATTTTATGCCGACCACCTGCGGAGCTCTAATTGTCGATGAATTATTAATTTACCGACGAGTTCGCTCTTTTATGCTTTCACTTTTTAAACGTGCCTCGTTTTACGGGGCGCGTAAACCCCGTAAATGTGAATGTGTGCAAGCGTGTGTGTGTATGTATGTGTGTCCTTGAGCAACGGTGATAACGGTAAACCGTGCACCTATTATTATTATTACGTTTGTTCGCCTTTAGTCTATTTTTTTTTCTTTTTTTCTTTCGCTTCGAGTACCATTTTTTTTTCGCATCGTATCATTATAACTATATACGTTTCTCGCATAATTACATCAGTACTGTAATAATTATAGCGATATAATTACATAAAACACTCGTGCGCATACTCACGACAGAAACGGCACGCTCACGTCCATCCAACTCCGAAAAAATATCTTCCATCGAACATCCTCGAAGGCATCGAAGACACCCATCCTTCGTTCAGCCTTCTTATTTCCGTGAGAATGCTAATTAACAATTGGCAATTCGCTGTGCGATGCTGGGCGTAAAATCGTAAAACGGTACGTTGGCGCGGGGTAACAAGGCGTGAAGGGTGATTTAGCCCAGGGTGACGTCACGCTTGTCACCGAGAAACTCGAGGTTTCGGAGGAGTGTGGAGGTGGCCGTCGGGCGAGGAAACAAGATCGTGGGACCGTGTTGGACGAGGTGGCGGAGGAGAGGAGAGGTTGGAAGGGGAGGCAGATCCCTGCAGGCTCGTAAACCGGCGCAATGGCCCTGAGAAGGGGGAGGTTTTCGCCAAAAAGCGGACGGAGGTCGTCAATGTTGATGATGCGTGGATCACGATGTACTGACGGCTCCATCATAGGCCGACGTACGCCCCTGCTGCTCGATCGGCCCGCTCTTTCCCATTCTATGCCAAGATATATGCCACCTCCGCGAGGCCTATTCCATTTGCTTTATTGAAATAACTCGAGGAGGAAGGCGCGCCTCCGTCGACACGTCGCGCGGATGGAAAGGGGAGGCCGGGCCTCGATTCCCTCGATTCCAACGATTTTCGACCGTCTACTTTTCCGAGGATTGTCTCGTGCGTCGGTGGATACCCCACCCGCGCGAATATTCATCTCTCCAAACTCCTACTGGATGGAATTCTGAGTGGTGTGCTGATCGATGACGCGTGAATAATGCATGGGCGCAGTGTTTGCACTAGCTAAAGATCCAAGTAACTCGGAACGATAGACCTAAATCTATATTAAACAGATTTGGAAGAAAATTAAACACTACTTTTCAAATCTATAGCATAAGGTTGTGATATATTTAGGCGAGAGATGTTGAAATTAAATAAACTTTCTTTCTTTAACGATTACAATGTTAAAATTCAAAAATTCGTTAAATAGATCGAAAAGAAATTTCTAATGAAATTTCGTTTTATATTCTTATATCCTTATAATAAATTTGGACACTCATGGAAACGAATATGAAGCTTAAAAAGGTTAAAGGATTAAAGAGATATCGAATATTGATAATTTTCTTTCAAGATTATCAATATTAACATTCAAAAATTCGATAAATAGATGGAAAAGAAATTTCTAATGAAATTTCGTTTCATCGCAATTCTATCCTTATAATAAATTTGAACGCATAGAATATGAAGCTTGAAAAGATTAAAGGGTTAAAGAAATGTCGAACGTTGATAATTTTCTATCAAGATTATCATAATATTAACATTCAAGAATTGGATAAATAGATCGAAAAGAAATTTCTAATGAAATTTTGAACACTCATGGAAACGAGTATAGAGCTTCAAAAGTTAGAGAGACGTCGAACGTTGACAACTTTATCGTATAGGAAGAAAAAGGCGCGTCGTTCTATCCATTAGCGTGTCCATCGGTTTTTCTCAACGAAACCAGGTGACACGTAGGGAGCTAGGTATGGTACGAGTCTTCAATGCCCGCACCTCCATGTGTGTCCGTTCCCCTCTTGGCCGGCTATTTACGGGCTAATAATGGAAACGAGTTTCACCGCATTACGATCAACCTGGACGTAATTATAATTAACCTTGAGTATTGGCGAGCTTCCGTGGTCTAGGAAGTACATCTGCTGTCTCGTTGCATATATATATATATATATATGTATACGCACGCAAAAAGTCGTTAACATCCCGCAGCAGCAGCAACAGAGAAACCGGAAATATCGTTGAGCGCGCTCCCCGTAATCGTTGCATGGAAAAAAGAATTAAATACGTAATAAGTAAATAAACTTAACGATAGTTGGTGGTTACGTCGTCGTCGTCATGGAGACGATATTTGTACGACTCGACTACTCGTCTTGGTAAGCGTGCGAAATACACGAAATGTTGTGGACGATGGTCGAAGATTATCCGTCCGTGTAAATATACCTTGCACTCGAAACTTTGCGGATCGTCTGTACAAATACACGCGAGACGTTCCTTCAAATTTATTCGTCGTACTCGTAAAGAAGTCGATTGAAAAATTCGCGGCTTACGCGATCATTAGCGAGATATATTTTTCGAAAATATGGTTTCGACGGATGGAGGAGAAAAGGTGGAGGAAGAAAGGTTTGCGACGCGGTTAATCGATAACTTCCACAGCCGTATCCGACCGTGTCGTCGCGTATTGACGCCTCCACTTTATTCAATTGCTCGTCCAACACAAGACCCTCTTTCCTCCCTCCTCCCCCCTCTCTCTCGACACTTTAGTCCGGGGTACAAACATGTTTTTTCGCTTTGTTCATTTCCGGGGTGAACGCGCGGAGGATGCCGCGGTTCCGGCGTTGCTTCGTCCGTCCAGTCGTCGTGCGTCGTCTCGACGTCGGGGCGTCGACGGGGCCGTTTAGTCTTTGACCACGACGGGAGGGTGGAAATGCCCTGTGGAAGAACGATACTCGGGGTAGATCAAAAAAAAAAAAAAAA
>NW_025221207.1:27500-159462 GCF_014066325.1 Apis laboriosa | reverse complement strand
GAGAGAGAGAGAGAGAGAGAGAGAGAGAGAGAGAGAGAGAGAGAGAGAGAGAAGAAGGAAAGAATCAATCTAACGGAAAAAGGGTAGAGAGCGTGCTCTGGTAATTTTTCCCTCATCAGGCATCGGGTTCAGGGATTTTATTGGTAATTAAAAGTCACCGGGCTGTGTGATTGGAATTAATGGTCAAACGGTCAATTCGCCAGGAGGGAAAAACTGAGCTGTAAAATCGGCCTTCCGTTCGACCGGGCTGGAACTTTGATGGGGCGAGGTGGCTGGATTGCGAGGCGGTGAAACGATGTTTGATTTATTTTCTTCTTATTCCTTCGCGCCTTCCTTCGAGAGAAAGTATTCGCCTAATTAAACTTGGTGCAGAAGATAAGAAAAAAAGAGATATATATATATATATACCGGAGCCCGTTGATATTTTCGTCGATATCATCGTGAAAGGAAATTTACGTCCCGGATCGCCACGAAACTAGGACCTTTTAGGACGCGGTAATGGTTATGGAACGTTCTCTTTCCGCGTCAGATTTCCTCGCGCGGATGGCGTAATCGCGCACAGAGAGAGACAGAGAGACAGACAGGCAGAAAGTATATAACAATTTCGAAGGCATAACCAAAAGAGAAATACCGAAGGCATAAACGCTGCGAGGCTCGGGCCCCGGAAATGGGGGGAGTAAAGTGGAGACGATATCGAGAGGAAACTGGGAAGAAGCGCGATCGCCGTCGTAAGTGCCGCTCGACGAACGTCCGGGACCATATGGAATTGTTTATGAACCATGCAACTTTATTTTCTTCCTCCCCTTCCCCTCCCTCCTTTCGATATTTCCCTCTTTGTCATTCGCCTCGCCACGCTGCGCTATTGGCGCGTGACGGCCGGATCGTACATTAACCGTGTATCGTGTGCTCGCTTCTAACGTACTCTTTTCTTCCGTGAAACGATCTGGCTGGGTATATATGCGCAACTTTGGAAATATTTCGAGAAATAAAAGAAGAGGGAAGTTTCGCAAGGAAACATTTTTGAAACGAATATCTGGGATAAAACTGAGGATGTCTCTGCGAGAAGATTGGACAACGTGGAATATTAAGGGGGATGGGATTAAAACGATACGAACAAGTTATTATCAATTCGAAAAAGAATTCGCGTGTCCGTAACGATAAATGAAAAATGAACAGGTTAACGAGGCCAGAGTTGACGTAATCGCGTTTAGAAGAAATTTCCATTGAACGGGGAGGGAGGGATTGGAAGGAAGGAAGGAGAAGTAAGTAGATAACTTACTTTTCTCGTCAAATTTATTCTCGTCAGGGTAAAGCGAGTTCGACTCTCCTCTCTCTCTCTCTCTCTCTCTCTCTGCGAGGGTGGCGAGAGAGAATATGCACATAATATTGATGGACAGTGACTCGGCCGTTATCGAGGCAGAGGGTAGTTTATCATCCGGGAACGAGCGCATTACGGCTCGATTAATCTTCGATATTTATATTAGGCGTTCATTAAATGAAATGTTTCCAGCCAAGATGGACGTGTCGTTCGAGATCGCTCTTTCGGAAAAACTCGATCGTTAAAAACAACGCGGAAGAGGGTGAAACTTTTCATTACCCTTCGGTCGCGAAACTTCTTCTTTCACGGGGGATCCCTTTTATCGAATTCCTCGCCTTACGATCTCGCGACAAACTTTCCTATCCTTTTTCCTTTTTTTTTTTTTTTCTTTTCTCTTTTATTTCTCTTTTCTTATTTTATACCTTTGTGCTCGCGTTATACGTCACTTTTATCTATCCCAGTCCAGAAACGAGCTTCGTTGCTCGCTGTAATTTTAAAGCATATTCGGAATGGAATCTCGGCCGGGGGAAAATAGAATCTTCTCCTGGAGAAGAGGAGGGAAATAAAGCCGGACGTTTTCGAGTATTCGCCGTGGCAAGTTTACGCAGTCCAGGAATACGATAAGCGTTATCAATAAACTACGGCGTGTATGAAAAGTTGGAGGAGAGTCGGTGGTTGCCCGCTATGTCCCAATTTCCCGACAACGTCGTCTTCGTCGTCGTCGTCGTCGTCGTCGTCGTCGTCGTCGTCGTAGTCGTCGTAGTCCTCGTACTCGTCTCCTTTTTCGAAAAACTCCTTTCTCCGTCCGAGACTCGAACCCGAATATATATCCCATTGATATGCAAACTAAGTCCCGGATCGTAAAATTCGCGTAATATCGCGAAGACTTTGCAATACGGCCCCCCACCCACCCCCTCCCTCCATCGCCGAAACTACCTCGTTCAAAAGCGTCTTCGAAGTTACCGGCCGATCGTACGACGCGATTTTATCCCGCGTTATCCTGAATGATACGCCAGTTTAAACTTTAACTTAGCCATAATCACGGTGTAAAGCTAAAATACAAATGCGCCTCGCTCGTGGATGCCGTTACTCGGCAAGGGGGCAGAAGAGGGGGAGGGGGGATCCTCCTCGGCTAAAAACCGATCGAGACCGAAGCGAATAATAATAATAATAATAATAATAATAATAATAATAATAATAATAATAATAATAACCGTGGCTTGTCCACCACGGTTTTTAACCACCATACCAAAAATCCAATAACGGGAGGTCTGTCTGTTTACCTTTTGGCGTCGTCTTTGTGGCGTGGACAAACGTGGCGTGGATTTTATATAAAAGAAAAAAAAAAGAAAAAGAAGAGGCGAACGTACGCGAGAGAGAAGTTCGTCGCGTATCTCCCGCGGCGATCGGTCTTAAAACGATCGCGTCGCGAGTAATGTAAAAGATAACTCGCGATAGCGAGGAGGGAAGGAGGGGGGGAGGAAACTATACTAATAAAATCGTTCCATCGTTTTCCGCGATTTTTATCGTTTTATTCGGCCATTCGTACGCCAACTGCTCGCTCGAGTTTCATTAAACGTCTAAAAATAAAATTTATTCCCAACTTCGCGAAGTTTCTTTCTTTCTTTCTTTCCTTTTTGTTTTTTTTTTTTTGTTTTTTTCTTTTAATGAATGGGACGAATATTTAAAAATTCTTCTTTGATGATGTTCACGTAACAAGATTCGAGTCGAGATTGATCGCAATCATTCTTAAGCTTGTAACAACGGTTTAACGGAAGGGGGAATATCGTACGATTGTATGTTTTTTTTTTTTTTTTTTTACAGAATTAATATCCAGTAGTAGCAGAAGTAAGAACCGCCCAAGATAACCACCAATCTCCACCACCCGTTTTTCCCTCTCCGGTGATCCGCCTTTGTACAACATTCTCACCATTCCTATGCAAATGAACGAGTACGCCGACAATCGAGATATCGCGCGGTGTTTCTACCTGCGGACACGGTTTCTGCGAATACGGGTCGACCTACGGCCGAGAAATCACGGCCGCAATTGCGTAACCTTTGACCACGGAAAGAGTTATCCTACGAGTTACCACCACCGTGGCGATCGAGATGGCATTGCGCTCCTATTCCATTCGAATTTATTTCGCGTTCCTGTCGAGAGATAAATGGAAAGAATAAAGAAGGATAAAGAAGAAGGAGAAGAAGAAGAAGAGAAAAAAAAAGAGGAAAAAAGGGGAGAGAAGAAAAGAAAAGGAGGTGTGCGATCTCCTCGGAGTTACAAGGATGAGGAGGAGGTGTAGAGGAAACGGCCGAGGAGAATCTGTTTTGCATATCGACGAATTTACGACCCGGTCGAACCCGACCCTGTCGCTCAACCTCTTCCTCCTCCTTCTTCTTCTTCTCTTCCTCCCTCTCCTTCTTCCTCGTCCGTTTCCCTAGGAGGGAAGAAGTTTCAACCCCCGAACGGTGGTTTATGATATCGACGAAAAGTCGATGCCGTCCTGTTCTTCCTTCTCTGTTCTCCGAATCGGCCAATCGGCGCCCTCCATGCAATTTCATCCCTCCATCCTTGATCTGCTTTTACAGGAAAAGAGAGAGAGAGAGAGAGAGAAAGAGAGAGGGAGATGAAGGACTCACCACCTTTCCCCATCTCATATCGACGAATTTATTGCCAACACCGCTCGGTCCATTGTAACGAAGATTGTTTATGATATTGACTCTTCCTTTTATGTTAATCCCGTGTCCGAATGGTTGCGCTTGACGCGGCGCGCGCAGGACGGTAGTAGGCTATGTACATGTATGTATCGATACACACAACTAAACGTACGAGACATTCATGCATATATATATATATATCTTGTATCTAACGGTGCACGCATCTCCGTACGGGCTGCATGTAAATTCGTGTGCGAACTTCCACACACGTGGTGGAGGGATAAACTATCGACGAATTTACGAGGAAACGGACGGAGTGAGTTCCCTAGAAACTCACGATGCACGCTCTCTCGTCGCGTTATGTCCCCGCTATGCTAATTGGTATAATTAGCATAGGAAGTATCGGTAAACGAATACGACGAGTTACCACGACGCGCTTACGCTCCTGTGACGTACGATATTGGCCGAGGGGTGGAACAACGATATTTGTCGTGACATCGACCGCAATTAGGCCCCGGTACAACCGACAAAAACCATTCTTTCCTCTCTCTCTCTCTCTCTCTCTCTCTCTCTCTCTCTCTCTCTGTCGCTTTTCTGACTAACGACGACGCGCACCACGTGTGTAATCCTTCCTTTTGAAGAAGAAAAAAAAAAAAAAAATGGAATAAAGAGCGCCGGTTGTTCCGTTCGCCGCATAACTTTTCCAACACAACAGTTGGACGTCGACACGAGCGAACGACGGAGTCGAGTAACGGCGCGTCTCCCTGAAAGAAAGCGAAACGAAAAATCGAATCGCCATCTGGTAGCCCCCATCGTCTGACCCAATCACGCGAGCCTTTTATCATCGTAATCTCTGACGATTTCTCTGATGATAGAGACACTCGTCGCGCTTCTGTTCGCAACCTTTGTTCCACAGCGAGAGGGAACAGCCTCCGTCAGGATTTTGGGGTGGCCGACAACATTAGGCGGATCCCTCCCATCCTTGATTTACCTAATTGCCAGGGATAATTAGCATGGCAACTGGTAGCACGATAGCACGTCACTTTCAGTCGCTCGCGATATCGAGGGTGTCCCCGTCCCTCGATTTCCCCGGTGGGCGCGTTACACCCGAAATCAGGCATTCGTATGTAAACTTGCGCCGATCTTCCACAACGGTCCTCCCCTCGCTCTCGATTTCGTCGACGTCGGCGTCCGGCCGAGGAACGCGGCCACCGAGGGACTTTCCGAGTTGTTTACGGCCGTTGGAACCGCAGCCACGAGGCCAACGTAGATTGCATCGTCGAATATAGATGGGAGAATAACTTCTCTCCCGACCAGAGAGAAAGAGAAAGAGAGAGATATATATATATGTATAGAGATTCCGAGAGATGACGGAGGGGTTCATTCGGCGACGATTCGATACGGAACGTTTTCGGGCTTCGGCCGCGTTTAGTTAAGTCATTCGCAGGGATTATGGAATCCGACACGGGTCGTCGAGGATTTTTCCACTGTGGAGAACGAGGATGGATGATGGACAACGTTGGACGATGACTCGTGAAATCTCGATAGATAAATATCCGTTAAAATTGCGGAGAACGATATGCATCATTGAAAACAGCGCGTGTGTGTGTGTGTGTGTGTAACAATCTCGTAAGAGAGGAGAATTTCCTACGATCCTTCTCGAGAATTTTGTAAAAGTAAACGAAGGCCGTGTGAAGGCCTTCCGTTCCAAAGGGGAACCGCTTTTAAATTTTCCACCCTCGCGTACTTCACCTACTCCATCAAGCTGATATTACCTTCTTTCCTTTTTTTTTTTTTTTTATCTCCTACGCGGATTGGTTAATTACCCCCCCCCCCTGGCCATGGTGGATAGCGCGCATCACCCGGAATTACGAATTAAAATTTCATTTCCGTTTACAACGGAGAGATTGCAGCCGGGCTTTTACGAAAAGTGCGTGGAAAGTTGACGTACCGCCCTATGAAATTCCATTTCTCAGTGACGGGTGGGTATGTCCGTCATGTACCTGGTTTTGCAACAAGCTCGTTTCCTGCAACGGATCGGCGTCGCGTGATATCGAAAAAAACACAAACTCGGTCGTAATTCTCTCCTCCTGTGCAACGCTACGGGGGGATGATATAGTAGGTTGGCGGATGGCCGGGGGAACAAATTGCGGGGGAATACGCGGTGACACCGGGGCCCGGGCTCGTGAATAAACAACGAAGCGTAAACTGAAAAATAAAATCTGTAGAGCAAAACGCGCGCGTGCCATATTCGCGCGATGCCTTGATGGACGGCGGCGACGGCGGCGGCGAGAGGAGCGATCGGTGGCGGTCCGATTACAAGGGGGAGACACTTAACAGCGAAGTACCGGTCGAAACAGCGGTCGTTTCATTGCGAAACGCGGTACACCGGTATGCGGCTGCATGCGCGTTACATTGACTGATTGAGTGGCATTGAATTGAATCGAGGGTGGACGTGGCAAGGGAAACTGGCAAATGCCTGCCCGTTGCAGCGTTGCATCCGACCTACACCTACTATCGGCATCCCCCGAACCTTGTATACAACTCTCTCTTCCCTCTCTCTTTCTCTCTCTCTTTCTCTCTCCAACGTTTTACTCTCTACAACGTGCGCGTGACACGTATCGTCCGTTCTTTTTTTTTTTCGCGCGAACCCGTGTAAGCCGAGTGAGGGGAGGGGGTTGGAACGCAATTACACCTGAGTAATTGCGGGAGCGAAACGGAAAAAAACGGTGGAAGGACGGAGAGAGAGAGAGAGAGAGAAAGGATGAGTTCGCGGTTTACAACGCGCGGTTCGAGTTGACGCGTTTTCCGCGTGCTTTCGTCCATGGAAAAATGAAGGGGTGGAACGCTTTTATCGGCACGAGGCATTCATCTTGGGATCTTTGAGCGAGAGTTTTCGAGGAAAAGTACGTCGGCGTAGTCTTTTCGTTGGTTAGAAGAAGGGGAGAGAGAAATAAATAAATACGATACGGGTACGATTCAACCGGTAAAAAGTGATTCCCTTTTCACTCGATTTTTCCCCCCGGTTTATAAATGGACTAATCGTTAACCATTCTCTCTCCCCCTCCTTCCCACGGGGGAATCACCCGGTTTATCACCTACGAGGCGAGCCGATATTTCAAATGATTACAGCGTTCGGAGTAGAGCGTCCGCACAAAGCTGTGGTAATTAATCACAGCGTTCCGGTGAATACCGTCTAAAATTCGGCGAAACAATCGAGGGAAGTTGCGCCGCCCCCGGCGTATATGCCTGCACAAGTGCCATCCACAGGCGAGTGGGGGAGGTTTCCATCGGCCTTCCAATCCATCTGTAAACTGTCCACTTTGATGGGACGACAATCACACCCTGTTGTAACGAAGCTTCGCGGCGGTATTGTCTCGTTTGCGCGAAATTCTAGCGCCACGCTGGCCCGTTCCAACGTATCGGGTTGGGCGGCCTGTTGAGAATAAAGATCACTCGGCGTTGATTGCGCCATTGCGAAGTAATCGAGGAGTAACAGGCTGCCGATGGATCGCACCTCCACTACCCCATCTATTATCTCTCGTTTTTCCTCCTCTTCTTCCTTCTTTCCGCCGCGTATTTTTTCCCCTCTCCTTTCCCTCCTCGTCGCTTTCCATTTACTTCCTCCTCCTCCTCCTCCTCCTCCTCCTCCTCCTGCCTTCGTCGAAGGACCGAAGAACGTAGGCGCGGGGCGGAGGTCGGCCTCCGCTACGTCGATTAACGGCGATAAACTAGGAAAATTGCATCGACGAGCGACGGGCAGAGAGCGTGAGTGGACAGGGAGGCCCGCAGGGGGCGACGATCCACTGTGTGGGCAAAAAAATAATGAAAAACCGTTTCGGAAGGGGGATCGAATTCGGGAAAATCAATTTTGACGCGCATTTATTCGGCATCCTCCTCCCCCCCCCCCCTTTTTCCCTCCCCGTAGTAATTAGAATAATTTAGGGACGTGATTAAAATGCTTCTGCTCGCGCGATCAGAATAACAGGGGAACCCGGCCGAATCGGACAATACCAACGCCTCTATTATTTCGTACTGGACGCGTCCCGATACACGTCCATCTCTGCCGCTTGAATTCCTTTAATTAGAGAGAGGATTAATATGCGCCGATCGCGGCTACGGGCGAACGAAAATAAACAATATATCGTTCGTTATATCCGTATAATATATTTCTTATATATATATATATATATATACGAAAAAAACAGCGTTAGCGCATTTTAATTCAATTCTCCTTCCCCTCCTCGAGCTCTAACTTTTCAACCAAGTTATATAAAGGATATAAATATAAACGTGGTTGTCGTCTGCCCTCGATCTACCCCGCGTTGATTCGATTCCTGTATAAAAGTGGACGGACGCGGTGTTACGTTAACAGGCACGCAGGTGTAGCTGGGATGCGCGCATCGCGTGGACACGTGATGGCGGGAGATCGGTAAATCAGAATGATCGATACGGGCGGTCAGACGAGGCTAGGATTACGGCGACGCGATTTGTTCGGCAAATTATACCGGCAATCACCGACTGTCCCGCTTAATCGAGTCGTTATGGCTTCCTATATAACGCTGAAAGCCAATAAAATCGTGGGGATATATCGTTCGAATGGAACGGAGGGAGAGGGAAAGGGGGGAAGGGGGTGGAAGACCACTTACCGATCGAACGACCGTCGGACACGAGAGGGGTTATAAAAATATTTTTAATTGCCAATCCTTGGCCACGTGGAATCGCGCGTTAAACGCACCTCGTCGACGAGGATGTAGAGACGAGGACGAGGGAGATCGATCATCGAGCATCGATCGTCCGTGGATGGTTAACGGTCATTCACGCGCGGTGAATATCCTTTTAAGGATGATTATTCACAATCGGCGACAGTTTTCGAGATTAGCTGCAGAGTAGTCTCGGGTAATATCCGTATGGATCTTGAACCGACGCCAAAGCGAAAGGTTTTTCCAACGGGAGCAACAAGTGTCGTATTCTTCTTATTTTTCGCGTCGCGTATATAAGAATATATATATATATATATATATATATATATATATATATGTGTAGTTTGGTAGAGAAGCTAGTTGAAATTTAGTGGGCAGTAAAACTTTCGGCGTATATCTCGCAAAGTGGCGGCATCCATCTTGGAAATGGCCGGGACGGTACTACGGTTGCCACCGGGAGGAAAATGCAAATTGTCGAATATTTATACGCGACGCTGTTCGGGAATGATTTGCATCCTCGGTTCGAATTTCTCTCCGCCGTTCCTTATCCTCGAATGGAGGAATACCACCTATCCGTCGAACCGAGGAAAATCTTTCCACCGTATATTTCCTCCGTCTATCCCTGGAATGGAAATCTCTTTTGATACAGTCCAATACTTGTTTCCCAGGAATCTACTTTGACCCGCTTTTTCTCCACTTCTACGATTAATGTATCCTCCGCCTCGTAGTATCTTATCGTAGTTTTTTTCACCCATATCAAATTCACCAAAATATCGCGACGTTTTAGCGAAAAAAAATAACATTTACAAACTCATTCGTTTCGCCTTAGATAAAGTTCCAACGGATTATTATTTTTGCTTTTATCTAAAACGGGGTATTAAAAAAAAGCGTAAAAATTTTCGGGATGACTTAACAGCGGCAACAGTTGCGTTACCCCACGTGCACGGAGCGAAACGAGAGGGCAACGACGGTAAGCAGAACCGTAGCGATGTTGTACAGCAGCCGCAGCTTTCCCATTTTCCGCGACACCATTTCCGCCGCAATATCGCGCGGCCACACACGTTTCCATGCATTATGCAATATGATATACGCACGACATCGCGCATTATGCGAGCGACAGATGTAACAGTCTGTTGCGCTCGTTGCCGGCGACTTACGTTTTCACCGAGAGACGTGCCGCCTCGACGTTCCACCGCGTGAAAGAAAGTCTGCCATTTCGTTCGGCGCACCTCCTATTTCCTTCGAAATTTCCTGTGGAACAACTGTGTTACTACAATCCAGGAAAGGCAGCAATTCCCCCTTTTTTCCGAGCAGCCTGTTTTGAAAAAAGCGGTCGAAACGAGATTCGGGAAAATTTGCATTTTGGGCTCGCATTGGGCATTTCGTATCGGTTGACGCAATGGCAGGTTTGCATATGCAATCGTACCGTATGTCGCGCTAGGTATATATATATGTATATATATATATATATATATATATATGTATGTATATGTACACGTTACACATGTATATATATATGTGTATAATATATACAGATTTCTATATGTATATAACGTTAACAAACACGATAGAGGTTGTACATAATTATAGCCGGTACACACGCATCGTCTGTCGATGTCTGCACATAATGTATGTACATATGTATAAATATATGGACAGGAATTGGCACACACGTAACGTAACGCGTATACGTGTGTTGTATATGCATAACGATTATATGCCTATTAGAGGAATACGGGGATGTATACGTACGTACATACAATATAGACACAGGAAGGAAGAGGAGTGGGATCACGGGGGATAGTACCATTACTAGTATTGATGAGCAGCTGACCAGAGGAATTGGTTCAGCACGTGTGATCGATCTACCTAATCTCCCTTTGCGGCCGGCCAGATGCTAATCTTCGATCGATATCAGCCTACGATATTATTACGTTATAGCGCGTGAAAAAATTTCCAACCTCGATGGAAACTATTAAGCTATATATCGGAACCGTATGCGTACGTAGAATTGGCTTCTCCTCTCGATGAAGGATATCGATATCTTTGCGTCGATGGAAGCTCGCTTACCAGAATTAACCCATTAAGTGAAGAAAAAATAAGTAGTTAAAAATTTTGAAGTCGATTCCCTTTTCGTATAATCTCGTCCATTACAATTGTTATTGTTTTGAACGATAAATTATCGAAGTAACTTCATTCCTAACTTTTGTTAAATTTACTATTAAATTTTTCCCATAACTGACGGCAACGAACCGTTTTCGTCCTAATGCCTATTAATGACAGCGTTCAGGGAGCAATCGTGTCGAGCAGGGGACGATGAATCCAACGTGCGGGCCCCGTTTTCGAAGCGAATCGAACAAAATATGCAACGTTGTATAATTCTCTGCCGTAACGCGTTCCAGAAATTAAGCGGAAAAGATCGGTCTAAAAGATAGTGGATCCCGAGATCGCGAGAAGCGGAACGATGTCGATCGTACGGTTAATATTTCCCGCATGCATAACGTATACATAATACAAAAACCTCGAATTACCATTATTAATTATCGTGTTTGATACCCACTTCGACGTCCGTCTCCCGAAGCGTTTCGCGTATAATTTTTACGACCGTCATTTACAACAGTTTTACGGTTTCTTTACGACGACGACGGTTTCTTCCTCCTCCCCTCCTTCGCGCGCACGAGAAATTAAAGATCACGGAAGCGTGAAAATTCATCGTGACTCTCGGATCGAGACGACCTTGCAAATTTGCGACAGAAGGTGAGAGAGAAATTCACCTCGTTACCTTACTTTTGTAACAAGTCCCTCGTTTCCGGCTCGCTGCCCGACTCAGAAGAGGCAAGAACCAGGCTAAGAAACTCATTAAGCTTCGAGTCATCCACGTGGCGTCCACGCTCCTCCTCCTCCTCCTCCTCCTCCTCCTTCTTCTTGTGGGGCGAGCACCGTCCTCACCTGGATGCGTACGCGCCGAGAAAACTTATTATGCAACGGGTGCGTGAAGGATCGCGTCCAGTGGTGCACCCCCCTTTGCACTTTCGCCGAGCGGAACGGTAGGTACTTTGCTAAATTAAAGCGCGAACCTCACGCAATTCAGGCTCGCGCATATGCACGCATGCGACAGACGCGTGCACGCATCCTGCACGTTTCTTTTCTCTTCTACACGCACCTATCTTGTTCGCTTACCGAGAAATTTCGAGCCTCGCTACGCATGCATACCCGTATCGGTGAATTACGAACCACGCTCTTCTTTTCGTTCGATCATTATTAGAAGCGTGGCGGAAATTGTTGGACTCGTTGAATTTCGGTTTCGCTCGTTTGTTCGGTTATTTTTATCGCGCGAATATATATATATTCAACGATTCGAATGAAACTCGAAGTTACCACGCGATATCTCGACGCGAAAAGAAAAAAAGGTTTCGATTCCCCTTCGACCCCCCCTCTTAAATAGACCGCATTGGGGATTTATTAAAAATTCATGCACGGGATCGTTCGTTAGCGTGTCATCGATAGAACCTTTCTTTTTATTATTGTCGGTTAATGCGGTGTGTGATCGCGACGAGCACGAGGGGAGCGCGAGGGGAACAATGAAACGAAAAGCTAGATTTACTTTATTGCGCGCAGGTGTCGTTGTTCGTGAATTATCCCCGGTGTATTAATGCCATTGAATGCGCATGCCGGGACGGTATTCCATGGAAAATAAATAGTCGTCTTTTTCGTATCGCATCTTCTATGATAATCGTTCCAACGATTATCATAATTTCACCGTCGAGTACGCCGTCGAGTGGCTTTATAATCTCCTCTCTCTCTCTCTCTCTCTCTCTCTCTCCACCCCGAGCGTAGTAGACACTGCGAGAACGAGTATAACGCTATCGTTTAACGGTGATTCGGATATAACTGCATTTTCATTCGTTCGCCATTTAAATCGAAATGCAGTTTGTTGTCTTTGTGGAGTTTTAATCGAATATCTCGTGCCGCCTACCCTACCTACCTACGTTCCCTTTATAAACCTATCCCCCGGCACCGAATTTTCAACGAGAGAGAGAGAGAGAGAGAGAGAGGAACGAGAGCCCCGGCAATTGTTATACGGCAATCGATTAAAATATTTTCATTAAGGGCCGCCGCGTGCAACGTTGGAGGACGCGTGGTGCAACGAATGATTCGAATCAGGGCTGATTGTAAATTAAGCGCGAAACCGCCGTTGATTGGTTTAAAATCAGATCACCGCGATTCCGAACGTTCGTCGGCCAGTAGTTGGGCGCATCTATCGTTTGTGTGCATCGGCCGGGAGAGAAGAGTTGGCGGGAGTGCATCGCGCGCTCCGAGGGAGAGTATGCGATAGAGGGGGATATTGCATACAGAGAAACTTCCCCAAAATGAATTACACCGTGGATCGGTTGCCAGGCAACGTGAACTCCTCTCTCTCTCTCTCTCTCTTCCACGTTAATGCATTCTCTAACGCGCGCATCGCCACGGTTTTTGTTTGTATTACAACAGCCCTGTCACGGCTGTGTATCGCGGCCGCTCGAATATCGGGGAATTTGTAAATTCTGGGTCGAGTTGGGTCAATTGACCCGTGCGCGAAGTAATCAGCGATTTTGGGGGAGAAGGGAAAAAATGGATTGGCCGTTCTTTTTTTCTTTTTTTTTTTTTTTTTTTTACATCGATACGTTTTTTTTTTTTTCACGTCGAATCCGGCCAGAAACGTGACACCTGGAATTTACCACTTGTCGTTTGCATATCATCCACGGTGACATTATGCGATCACGAAATTTATCTCGGATACAAAATTCACGGGAATGTTTTTTGTCTTTTTTTTTCTTTTTGAAACCCTGTTCCACGATTTACAGTTTTAACAGTAACGCGTGACGGAGAACGATAAATTCAGCGTGACAAAAGCCCCCGGTGTCGCGGCCGTTTCCAACAGGTATGTTTATTTTCCCTTTTGTGAAAAAGATCGCGAAGATTTCGCCATTCATCGGCGAACGTCGACAGCCGAAAAAAAGGAAAAAAAAAAAAAGAAAGAAAAAAGAAGGATATTGGAACGTGCGAGGGGTACGGAACGAGTATATTCCTTTCGTTCGGTTCCGGCTGCACTCGACACCGGAGTTCCCACAACCGAATGGATCCAACCACCCCCTCCCCCCCCCAGTTTCACGGTTGTAACTGCGATTTGCTCTTTCGCGAGCCGGCCTTTAAACTTTCAACCCTAAAAGTGTTTCACGCTTCGTATCACCCATTGATCGAATTTAAAACTGATGCGTGTACCCGTTCGGGTGACATCGCTTTGACATCCGGATGTACTGATTTTACAACCAGGCACGCGGCGGAAACGGATTCTGGGAATGAAATTTAGGGTTAAAAAGGAGGAAAGAGGAAAGAGAGAGAGAGAGGATAGTTGTCGTTTTATTTCGTTCATTTGATCTATTCATCGTCGATAAGCGGGACGAATTCCACGAAATCGTGCGACGCAGCGTCAATTAGTCACGTCGATCGTTAATGATAAAGCGTTGCAAATATGGTAATCTATGGAGATAAAAGAATTGCAATTGAATCACTTTTAAAAGCTTTCGCAACGATGCACCGATTAGATTAACGCTATCGAAATCTGGATATCGATAAAGATCCGGTTTCAAAAAAAAGGATCGACGAAATCGGGAAACCCAAGCTCGAAAGAGGTTTAGGTTCAAGGACTTCGTTACCCGAACTGGAACTGGGTTTCCAGGTAAGAGACGGCCGACAGGATTCCGCAGATTACCATTTGCTCGTGGCAATTTCGTCGAACCGAATCTTTTACAAGGAAACGGGAAAGCCCTAGTAGAAAGGGTGACGGTGTGTTGGGTTACATCGTTCTTCCGTTCAACAATTCCACCCGGCCGATATGTATTCGTATTCATTGCGCAATTCGACGAACCGAACTGCCGTACGACCGATCGATACGACGATAATTCCAACGACGATTCCCATTACGGAGTTCCTTTTTGGACCGCGTCCAACGAATGGAAACCACCCGTAGAGAGAGAGAGAGAGATTCACCGTGGTGGGAATTGAAACAGTAACAATATCGATAACACATCGGATCGCATCGATCACGGTGCGAATAAAAGGGCAGCAGAAGCGATCCGGTTTACGCAATAATCGTATCCGGCGCGAAACGGCGGCGACGAGGAATCTCGAAATCGAAAATTATTCACGCTCCGACCATTCCGATTTATCGGCTCGGATTTATCAGCTTTCCTCGATAATGACTCGATAAAGGGGCGTCCGTAATTGCGAACGAAACGGGTGGCGACACTTGTCGCGCGGCGGGAGACCTTTCGCGTATCGCGCCACGTCGAATCGTAAAAAGATGGCGCCGCTTTGCGTACGGCGATCCAATGAAATCGGACGTCACGTTCCTCGAACGGATTCCCTTATCATCGACTCTGTTCCGGTTGTTAGAGGCGTTCTATCTCCATCGGCGGTGAATAGCCGGTGAATAGGTTTCCCATACGTTGCTCGAGGATTAAGTGAATCCGGTCACGTTGAACGGTGGAGGAGACATAGGTTTCGAGACTCGAAGCGATGCTCGCGTTGGATACAGGCGCGCCATTATCTGGCGGCCTGATTCTCCCCCTTTGTCTTCTTCTCGCGTGCAAAGAAACGAAAGTATATATAGTCGATAGCGGAACGGAAACTCGAGGACCGAGGACTCGTATTTACAGAGAACTTTTCCAGAGAGAGAGAGAGAGAGAGAGGAGGAACAAAAGGATCTCTCTTCACCACGGGCGGTCGGCTACTCTGCAGCGGGTTACTTTCGTGTAAACAGGTCGAGCTCCGGGGAACGAGTACACGGGGCTGTTATCGCAGGATTATTTCTTTCGTTCGCCGACTCGACTTAAGGATGCTAAGAATAAAATATGCACGCCTGTTTCTGGGAGCCGCCTTTCTTCGCCAACTTTATCCCGCCCCGTTCTTCGATAATTAGGCCCGTTAATTGCGAAACATCACCTCTCTCTCTCTCTCTCTTTCTCTCTTTCTCGCTCTTTTCTCCTTCCCTCTCCTCGGATCCTTTCTGAGGAGAAAGAGAGAAAGAAGGAGAAGGAGGGAGAGAAATGGTATTTATAAAAGAATGTTTACGAGAGGCCGGTTCTCGGGTGTTAAAGTGTAATAGGACGTATGCCTTTGGGCGCTCCTTCCCTCCTTCTCTTAGGATTAATATCGCTAATTGTTAGTCTCAAAGGATGCGAAGTATGTCGGGTTGAAAGCTCGCAGGAGGAGGAGGGCTGGGGCAATGACTCGGAAAATTAAGGATTAAGACTTCGGGGCTAATATCGCCTCGTGTTCCTCGTGAAACATGGGCGAAGGTGGTAATTTAAAGAACAAAGGGGTTTTTGTCGGGCTTAAGAAACCGTTTCTCGCGGAGGAACCGAGGATTTGCGTTCGACACAACATGATACGAATAATGTTTCTCGCGTTAGCGGGAGGTTAACAAAGACGGTATTCTATTCTATTTCTTCTTAAAAAATAAAGGGATGCATTAAATTTTTTTCTTTTCTTTTTCTTTTTCCTTTTTCTTTTTTTTTTCATTATCGAGTAGAACGTAGGAAAAGGAGATCCGTCTTCGAGATCCATCCGTTCTTGTTTTTAAGATGCGCCAAAGAGTATTGTTTTAAAACACCGTGCTATCATTCTCACATTACTGTTTGCTTTGCCTTTGGACTTCCAAAGAGGGAGATTCTCGGATTTATACGATAAGAATGCTCGTTCTTATTCGTCCGCTTCTAAAATATCACATTACGGGTATCGGGTTACGATTTATCAAGTTTTTTTTAGGCATACAGAAAATTTAAAAGGGAGATATCAGATTGCGAGTTACTGCGTTGTCAAAAGAATATTGACTTTTTGCAGGGATATTGGTTATTAAAGAGAGAAAGAGAGGAAAAATTGTTTTTACCCAATATTTAATTTTCATCGAGTTTGAGTTGAGCTATTTTGTCACGTATTGTGAAAAAGATACGTATAATACGATCATTAAGATGTATCCTGTTCGCTCGAAGCTCGAGTCAAGTGTTACAGACTGGTTTAACAACACCTCGACAGACATAATTAAGAATGTATCAACGCAACGTAAATGGATGGTAGCAGTTATCAAGTTCTTTCAGCCGTTGAAACAGTCCGCCGCGTCGGTTCGTAAGAACACTTCCTTCTTCTTTCTTTTACGGTAAAACCACCGTCATTTATTATAATGCCTCCATTCTGCGCCATGCATATAAACATCTTGGCCTTTAGAAAGCAACAGGGAACGGTTTACTTTCACTTTTACCCTATTCTCTGCGTGTATCGGCTGGACGTAATGCAATGGATCCGTTCAAAAGGTGTCGGAGGATCCGACATAATTTTATTTCTATGCCCACTTTTCCCAGCGTAGATTCTCCACCTCTGAAAGCTCGTGCGTGGGATTTTCCCATTGTAAATCAATCGTTTGATATTGTTACTGTTGCTACGAGAGTTTTACATTACCTTTCTTGAACAAGGTGTCAACGAGACGAGAATTAAATTTTGAATAAAAATCTGAAAAGAGTAGCGTGTAATAAACGAATAAAGATAAAAAGTAAGAGGATTTGTAAAAATATCGATGATTCGAGAAAGTGTAAATTTGTGTACGCGTATACGTGAAGTAATAATTTATATAAACCAGACTCTGTTCTCGAAACGAAAACAGAGAAGGTGAAAAAAAAAAAAAAAGAAAAAAAGGAAAATGCGGGCGGAAGATAAAAGAGACGACGCTGCACCGGGTGATAGATCTTCATTAGAGGTTGCCGGTGCATAAGTCACGCGACGGGGGGTGACTTTTAGCCACCCTCGTAATTCTTCAGCACGTACTCCAACCCCGTGCGTGGATCCATAGCAATAATGGACAACAATTGCGATAGACGATTATCGATTTTGCCTCGGGGCCACTCGTAATTCGCGTAACAGGTCTTTATGTGGATTATACGACGACGGTCAAATTATACGTTATACGTTCGAATACGATACATCTGTTAATAATATCGGTATTACATAAGTACAGAATAAACTCGAAACGGACACCTGGTCTCGATCTCGATAATAATCTCTATAATGTGGAGAATATGTACATATTTGAACATTTGTCCGAGTAATCATAAATAATTGCATTGATTTAGCATGCATTTTTCGTAAATATCTTACAATTAGTTGTACGCAAGTTACATTATCGCTTCAACGGTTATTATGGAGTATAAATTCACATGAAAGTATCGTGGGGATGTAGCTCAGTGGTAGAGCGTTCGCTTTGCATGTGAAAGGCCCCGGGTTCGATCCCCGGCATCTCCAATTTTTTTTTTTTTCACGCACGATGATACTTTCTGTTAAGATATTACATTACTTATAATTTTATACTCGAAAAGTGTGTACGCACGGTAATTTGATGTATAAATTCTTATAATTCTCTGTTCATGCGAACGGAATACAGGGATGGAATTAATCGAGGAGCGAAATCATCGATACAAATATTGTACAGTTGGGCAAGAAACATCATAATTACGATATATATTATAAACCTTCGTGCAAGTAAAAAATAGTTACACGTTATTTTACGAGGAGAGGTGCTTGTATAAGCGGTTTTTGTATAATTTTACCTTGATTACTAATAAATAAAAAAAAAGAAAAAAAAAAAGAAAAAAGAGAATACCATGGTTTATACAGTGAAATCTGATATTCGTGTAAAAAAGCATAGAAGTAAATTGAAATAACAGGAAGCTGTGGAGTGCACACGTATAATCATCGATTCCCCTCAAGCTCGCTCGATCGTTCGGTATCAGCAATCAGGAACTTCCTCTTCTTTTCCTTTTTTTTTTCTCTCCTTTCCTTTTCTTTTTTTATATTTTTTATAAACCTTTTTTTTTTTCAGAAACCCCACAACTCCCGTCCAGTCGGCCGGACAGAGATATTTTACGTTTCGTGAAGCCAGAAAATCGCGGAATTCGCAAAGATTTTATTAAGGTTTCCGTATTTAATTTTCCGAGAACGTACGACGATTCTATTAAAATGGACGAAACACGGGTGTGTTCGACACGCGAGCCAATAGTAGAAAAACACGAGCAACGACCGCGTTGACAGAGAGAGGCATTTTCAAGGGGTTTCAAGGGAAAAATTGGAGGGAGGGGGGGGACACAATGGTCGGCGCGCTTTAAACTAAATTTTAATTATTCGACGCCCCCGTCGTGTTCTCGAGCAAATAGCTCATAGGTCTCGCACGTACCTGAAACGCACGTAAATGAAAATTCTTTCCTCTTCTGTTGGACGAGGAAAAATACAGGGAGCAAATCGTTCGTAGCGTTTCTTTCATCGTACGGTGAAAAACAAAGGCGAAACACCGGCGAAAATATAGTACATATATATATATATATATACACATCTCGGGTAGGTAAACCGGGTTTGGAGGGGAACGCCGGGAGAGTAAACGCCGATCGAGCGTGGGTAACACGAGCCCCGAAGGGGTTGTTGCTCGTTCGCCTCTCTCTCCGCCTTTCCAGTTCATCTCGGAATCGGAACGAAACGGAGAAAGAGAAGAAGCGGAGGAAAAAGAAAGAAAGAGAAACAAAGGGAGCAGCAAAAAAAAAAAAAAAAATTGCACGTAACTGCAGAATCGTGTTGACTGCAGCGGAATAACACGGTTATTCCTCCTCCTCCTCCTCCTCCTCCTCTCCTCTTTTTCTCGTTCCCTAATCCGGTTAGGGCAAAAACTGCATCCGAATGCAACGGGGCGCAAGAGTGTTAGGCCGCGTGTGGCGTCCCATCTCGGCGCGGAAACCGCGGCCCGAAACACGAGGAGAAAGAAGCGCGGAGCGTAGAAGCGCGGAGCGCTCGCTTCTCGCTCCTGGCTAAACGCATTTATCGGCGATGCACCGAGGGAGAAGAATCAGGGCCCTCAGTCGTCGCACCGCCATTGTCCAACGCCGTTCCCGTGAGTTGGAGGGAGGACGCGAGAGAGAGAGGCGGTAAGGGTTGCGTCGGAGGGTCCGGAGGGGTGGAAGGGGGCGAGGGGTTGCGAGCCATTCCTCCGGCATTACGTCATACGTCGATTCCCCCGGGGGATTCCCACGGCGTCAACCGACGACGGCGAGTCGAGAAACTTCGTCGCAACGCCAACGAAACGCTTTCTGCCAGGTAATAATACTCCTCCCCCTTCGTTTTGCACTTATCCACCGTTATTAGCGATATTAGAAGGATAGACGCCGCCGTCTCCTTTTCTTACTGGAGAGGACGAGGAGGAGATCTCTGTTTGCTTTTGGGGGAAGGGAGCGAGTTGTTGGATATTTGTGGGAGGATGGAGGTTGAGGTATATGCCGGTGTATCTTGTACGGAGATGTATGTATATATATATATATATGTAGATATTCGTCGATCGTTTGTCGAAATGTGTTTAATTGATTCGAATGGGAAAATTGAATCGGTTTTCGAACGAGTTTCACGGGGGATTGTCGATCGAGTTGATACGTTTGAAGAAAAATTCCACGCGGTGTTCGCGGTATGTACAGTTTGCGATACGTTGAGAGAGGAGGTAAAGGTATTAATTCGCGTTGAATCGAAAAATCGAGTGGAAATTCGAACGAATTGGCACGCGTTGGGGCGATCGTCCGATAACAGTCATCGTAATCGTTTTTCGAGTCGTTCTCGTGTAAAGAATTTTAGAACGGAAAAGGAGAAAGAAAAAGATTAAAAGGAAGGAGAGAAGAAAAAGAGCGAAAAAAAGGGAGCAAATAATGGAAGCGGTGTCTCGCTTAGGGGTAATCGTCGTCGCGTGCTCGAAGGGGGGGCTAAAAATGGGGCTGCCGGGACTGATTAATCATCGGCAATCTCGCGAAAGCGCGTCGAAAAGACCGCGGCCATTAAAGGTAAACGACGAAAACTTCGTCACCGGGCGAAGTGTTCGAGCGATCGTCGATCGGGGTGGACCCGTTATTTGTTTCCACTCCACGCCCTTTCCCCGCCAGGGAACGAAGGAAATAGAAAGAACGAACGGTTAATTTAATTGAAATTCCCCTGCCACCTTCCACCAATGATAGCGTGGAAATTATGGAAAAATCGAGTCATACGCGTGGGTCATACGCGAAAATGGAATTACACGCGTAGGAAACGAGGTTTTGACCCGATGACGCGGGTGAATGGTAGGGGGTTGCGCTCGAATCGAATGGAAAGAGGCGAGAGAGGGTTTGTCGGGACAAAATTTTTTGGTTTTAAATTTCCGCGCAAATTGCCCTTGCAAAATTACTCTCAATTACCGCGTCGTGCTCCAAACCTCTCGATGGCGCGCGCGCGTGTATGTACGCGATACTACAGGTTCTCGATGCCCGGCCTCGAGCAGCCTGCGCGCAACTCGGTTGAAAAATATCCTCCTATCTCCAACGTACGAGTTTTCCATACGTGCACGTGCACACGGCCGCGTATGTACAAATTGCTCGGTGCGCAAATCGATCGATAATCCGGCCGGTAATCGAGCAGTTTTTCCCGAACCGCGGCGCCGATATCGTACGAGCGGAGATATATGCGCATAGCCTCGGTGAAATCAGCCTCGAAATAGCGAGGGGACGACCACTTATAACGCAATTTGTTTTAATTAAAAAAAAAATCCTCTATACCGGTAAAATAAAATCCGCGTTATTATAACCGTTTCGAAAAATTTGCACGAGAGACAGAGAGAGAGAGAGAGCTCGCTCCTCCCCGCATATACGCGTACGCGTCTCGACGTTAAACGAGAGTTAATTATGAATCGATCGCGCGATCGGCCTCAGACGATCGTGGCGAAGGCCTCATCTGGGTATGCGCATTTTAATTAGCGGCCGGGCGGAAAAAGAGCGATATCTCGACGCCGAGACAAACAGAAGACACCGATCATGTAATTCGATTCGGAAGGTGCAAATATTTGACGAGGTTGTAACGTTGTGTTTCCAGAGGTTAGCCAGAGGCGCGGTTCCTCGTATCCGGAGCCGGTGCAACGAAGTGCATATAGACACTTCATCACCGCGCATCCGGAATCGCCGGAGGTCAGTTACGCGAAAATATTCCCCCGCTGCGTTTCGGGAAACGCTCGCCTCTGTTTCCAACGCTCTGAAACCCTGCCTCCACCCGCGCTCTATCTCCGGGTCTACACCGCGAGTTTGCGCCGAATTCGAAACGGAACGGTGGCCGGAGTTTACGAGAAAATATCGACTGATCGCGCGTAATGGAACGCACATCCCAACAATGGGATCCCGCGCTCGTTACCTATAGCGATGCGAAGCACGCGCGTGCATCTACCACTGGTCGACGCATCTACTAAACGCGTAGCTCGCGTTTATCGCTTATGAATCACGGATGTACTCGGCTAAGCGTAGACGCGAGGCGGGCCGATGTTAAAGCGTGGACGTTTCCCCGCTCCTCATCAATTGTCATTAAACGACATGATTATTGAACGTGTTGACGATTATTGCGGCGATAGGGCACCGTTAACGGGAGGATATCCACGCGAAGCCCACGATACCACGATGATCGATGCTCGATACGTATTCATCGAGTATTTCGTTAATGGGCGGCACATTGTGTCGGCCCGGTGTGCACGGCTTCGCGAAAATACCGAAAATACCGTCCCCCATTCGACGTTAACGAGCCGTTTCGAGGAGAACGAGTTTTATACAAGTCCTCTTGGCTGGGTTTTCCGCATCGAGTCATTCCGCGTGTTATCGGAGCGGAGAGTGTAATCAATCGATCGGCGAGTCTGTCGATAAATCGTCAATGGTATCGGTCGGATCGTTTCGCGGTTAATTGGTTATTTTAATTTTTCCAACGTGACGATTCTTGCTCCGCCGCTAATGATTTCGATTGTCCTGGGAAAACGATCGTTTAACGGGGCAAATGATCGTATCATCCGATTAATCGTTATAGTTGGACGGCGATGATTTTGCGTTATTGAAACGAACACCTGTACCGCCTATCGAGTGTATTATCCGGCCGCACAACGCGTTTCCCTCCCATGATTCGCCGAAAATAATAGATTTATCATCCCCAATTGGCTTCTACCAGTTTATTTCGACGGAGGATCCGTATAACGCCCTCGCGTATAATATTATACACGACATGGCTGATGTACGCGCCGAGGATTTTCTCTACGATATGCAACACGCGGGACGTAATTCAGTCGATGCAAGTCATCGGGATCATCTACGTATGGACTACGAGTACGGTACTAACGATCCATCATTTACCGCGACAGCCACGAGTATTAGGCTAAAGTGGCGGCGTGATTCTGCTAAACGCGATGCTAAACAGGTATATACCGCTCTTGTCGCGAACCTTTCCGATCGTAACTGTGAAAGGAACGATATCGTTTCGATATACGAGAGATCGACTCTGATAAATCGTTTCGTTCCTCAAATGTCATATATTCGTTCACATTTCGATATTAAAATTCGTAAAAGGTTGGATTTCTAAAAAATTCGTATAAATAATATTTTCTTATCTTCTTATCGGTGTCAACGCGTTTATATTCACGCGTTGAAGAGATTCGAAGAATGAATTTAACGTGATTGATCCGGTTGATCGATGAATGGATGAAATGGAGAAAATGAAGAAAAAGATGAAAATATATCGATAAATATAAGGAAGGTAAAAGGAGGCGAAGTTATAAAACATCGACATAAAGAATACGAAAGAGCCAGATTTATCTTCTATTTTCCAACGTGGTCGTATCTGCGATCCGTAACGAGGGGATCCTCACTTGCAAAGACCGATTTCGGCTTATCTCACCGGCTTATCAGCTACACGAATATTCACGCGAATTTATCGATCTGTCTGCAGTCGTTTCGGCATGGCCGGTGTTCTTTTTCTCTCTCTAAAGCGTCAGTTTTACGCTCGTCGTTCCCAAGGGACGTGATAAGAAAAAAAAAAAAAAAAGAAAAAGGAAACGAAAGGGAGAGACAGAGAGAAAGGGAGGAAAAAAAAAGGAAAATAAGTCTTACTTGGTGTCGCGTTATGAGCATGAATTTTTATATTGAGATGTTATCGCGTTGCTACCGAGAAGGGAAAATAAAAACGAAGAAATTTCGCGACCATAATGACGCGTACGTTCGCGATTTCCTCCTTTCTTTTTGTCTTTCTTTTCAACGTGCAAATATCTTCTCGAAGAAAAGAAAATAATAATAATAAAAGATACAAAAGCCACGTGAGAAGTAACGACCGTCGAAATCGATCGTAAAAATTTTCGTTCCCTATGAGTTACCAAATACAATAGACTCCAAGTACAATATAACGCGCTTAATACGTTACGCGCTATATGAATTCGCGTTAAAGAAAATCGTGCTGTTACGGGAATTTTTCTCGTATAACGCGAAGAAAACAATCTAATATTTAACTAAAGCAGATTTAATTCTTAAATAAGGTAATTCCTGTGTTTATTATTTGACACGTTGTACGAAGAATCGTTGTATGAAAACAATACTCAATATTTTTTGTGCATTTCAGGAATTTGCGTTATAAAAATTCAAGAATCTACTGTAATCTTCCAGTTTTAAAAATATCAAGCGATTTGATGTCTTTACAATTTGACAAATATATATATATATATATATATATATATATATATATATATATCGGAAAATACATGCAGTTTCATAGTTTCACAATTAATATAAAAATAAGATTCAATGAAAAAGATAAAAAGTTAATCAAGATAAAGAAGACTATGTAGCAAACAGCAGGCTATTGTGAAGAATCCATAAGGGAAAGAGAAAGTTTGCACGTGTCTATAGAAAAACGCTGAATACAAGGTCATCTTGAACAAGACCCTTTTGGGAAAAAAAAGTGTCTGTCAAGATTATATGCGCATAAAAGAGTCTAAATACGCATAAAACGGACAAAAACTTTAGAATGTTTAAAATAACAAATGTCTATAAAGACATAGATAAAATTTCATACACGACATATTATCTTTGTTTTTTTTCTTTATTATCTTTGTAATTATCTTTGATTTTGTCCTTGCGACGAAGTTTACAATTTCTAAGGACGCAATATAAGCTGAATGTGCAATTTCACACATAAGAGAAAAATATATGAAATATTAACATCATATCGGTGCGGAAACGCAACGACTCGATTTGCCTGTCCGTTTACGAGAAAGATGATTCCTCGTTGGATTACGCAACCCGTTTGGCGAGAATAGACGTCACGCATTCACCGTTATATACACTGGCGGCCGAAAGCGAGACCACCTCTTTATCATGATGATAACCTGCGACGATCATTCGCTGTCTGTGATGAAAGCGTTTAATCATTGCTCCACGATAGCAACTTCCTGCCTTAATTGCCCGTCTGTTGACTTAATTAATTGTTTCTGCCGCGCGAGAAGTACATAATTTCTGATGTTATACAGACAGTTTGTATTATGTACCGACGTACTGCTGTATTTGCAAAGGGTTTTTCATCAGAGTTTTCATATGTAGTAAACTAATTCTACTTTAGGTTAAGATTCCAAAAAATTTTGTACATGATTCTAATGAAGTAATTGAGATAAATATTTCTGAAAATTGAAATGCTTGAAAAATATATATATAGATAACGTGCAAATAATTTATCGTTTATTTATAAAAATATATTTTGCATTCTTATAATTAATAATGACTTTCGTTTAGAAGGAATATCGAAAAAAATATGCGTAAAATGATCGAGTTAAAGTTGTGAATACGATGGTATATAGAATATACATGAAATGTAATGCAAAGTGTTTGTTAAACGATAAATTAATATACGTTATATAATATATATAGTAACAAACAATTTTTCTACCAAGATAGAGAACGACAATTTCCGAAGGCAGCGTGGCCGAGCGGTCTAAGGCGCTGGTTTTAGGCACCAGTCCGTAAGGGCGTGGGTTCGAATCCCACCGCTGTCAATTTCTTTTTTTTCCTTTCTCTTTTAATTATTTATAATCAAAGAAACGCAACGAGCAAATTTAAATATTTGAATCTTTTGTAAACCTATTCAATAAACGATGAAAATAGAGGAAATTATTAAAAATATTACTATGGGATCTAAATAGATACCGACGATCGATAATCGATAACGTCTATTTCATAAAATAGATAAACGATAATTGATTAAATTTTAAATTATATTTAAAACCGTTTCAAAATAGCATATCAGTATATCGGTGAATACAATGCACACAATGCAAGTTATCGTAAGATATATGATATCTGTATAACAATATGAACAATAACGAATATTTTTTATTTAACAGCTCTTTTTATAAATTATTGAACGTTAAAAATTAATTTACGTGTGTTGTAAAAATATAGTTTATCGGTTAAAATAAAGTCAATGAAATAAGATAATGGTGTAAATTCTTGCACGATGAAAGATATTGATAAAATATTAAGGTTATGGTTCATGGTCATGGTCATAGACAAAAATTATGTTTAAAAAAATCCAAAATTCAAAGGTCCCACCGAGATTTGAACTCGGATCGCTGGATTCAGAGTCCAGAGTGCTAGCCATTACACCATGAGACCCACGAAATTATTTTATATCCTTACAGGTGAAATGTGACCTTGAAATTAAACATTATTACGAATAAAGAACCACTAGTGTGTCAAAATCAAGAATTGATTTGACTTAAAATTATTCGTACAATAATTAAACCTAATCGATATATAAATCATTTTTTTTAATTAAATTAATATAAACAATTAGATAATTCAATTCTTTAACAAGTATTAATTAAAAATGATCGATATATCCAGGTCCAGGACAAATGTCACGATTAAATCAATTTAACGAAATTTAAAATCAACTTTCTCCAAAATCGATAAAAAAAGTTCTAATATTTATATTAAATTTCAACTGTGTATGCATAGAATCGAATTTTAAATAAAATAAATAATATTTAAAAAATCAATAAAAATTATAATAAACTCCTCTTTCATTTGTACGAAAATTCTTAACATCGGGGATGTAGCTCAGTGGTAGAGCGTTCGCTTTGCATGTGAAAGGCCCCGGGTTCGATCCCCGGCATCTCCAATTTTTTTTTTTTTTTTTTTTTGATTCGTTCCTTGCAAAGCAATACCGTTCGTATAAGACGAGCGAATTAAAATTGGTGGGAGAATATTAATTTCGGCAGTCGCGAGTCGACGCTCGAACGGAAAGGTCGTGTTTGTGTCTGTCGCGTTTCGATTATATTCGTATATTTCATTCGTGCAAATTTATACAATATTATCAATAATTTTCCATTTTTAACATTAATATTTATAACAATATTAAATATTAAATATTTTATATAAACGATATTATTATCCAATATTAATTAATAAAAATCATACAAATATTACATTGATACTACAATATGTCGCGCACAAAACGATCAATGATCCACGAAGACAAATCTTCGTTTTCTCTTAGAAGTTAACCAACGATCATATATCCTCTGAGAAATTAATAAAAAGTGATCAGAGAAGTTCACATTCATTTTCCCCGTCTCTTTCTCGGTATTATCTCTCGAGTACGTGGAACACAATCGTGCTCGACCGTAATCAAAGTGTGTACGAAGCTTCGCATCACTCTTCGAAATGTGCAGCAACTGCGCACTTATGGCACGTGATTGACTTTGCGATTGCGAACACGTGCAGTACGATTATCGACGCGGTCGACAAGCATACGTCGTCACACGACTGACACATCGAGATGAAAATACGAATAATAATAATAATAAGAAAAAGAAAAAGTGGGAAACGAAAAATAAAGAAAAAGAATGAAAGAAAATGAAAGAAGAGAAGAGGAGCAAAATGACGAGGCAACGTATATATATATATATATATATATATATACACACATACATACATATATACGTAATTCGAGTCGATGGCCATGGCCGTATGTAAAGCGAGATATGCATGGAGGAGATGATAGGATGCAAACGAAGCCGGGCGAAGGAGATTGAATGGTAATAGTCTCCGATTCGTCATATGCAAAAGTTTCGTATAAACGAGTGAAAAGCGGCGGTGGTGAAGAGAAGGGAGAAAGAGATGATATCGTTTGAATTGCCTTGCTCATAGCGCTGCCGGATACCTCGTATCTGTATATATATGATAAACGCGAAGTGAAATAATCGCGCGAAATATATATCGTGACAGGCTCTTTTTTTCTTTTTTCTTCCCCCCCTACTCTCTTACTTTTCTTTTTTTCTTTTTTTATTCCTTACTCCCTCCCTCTCTCCCTTCCTCCCGCGGGGGGGGGGATATACACCAACATAGCGAGAACCGGAGAGAATTAATCATCGCGGTGAAACGACGCAGTAAAGCAGAAACATAGCTCGGTTGTAACGTAATAGAGCCGAGCCGATGAGTTGTACGATGCAAGAAATATACACCGATGCGGGAATAAAGGCCTTGATTGATCGGAGGTAAACGTGACCGTTTAAATGTTGCGGCAGGAAAGAGGGAAAAGACACGGCGGCGATCGGGGAAAAAAGATACACACAGCTGCACCGGAGCTGTTTCTTTTTCTTTTTTTTTTTTTTTTCTTCTCCTTCCCTATTGTTCCAACAGGCCATTATCCACCATGCAAATTCATCGGCGTCCACCGCTCTGCCTCCGACCTCCTCGCGTTACGTAAATCTATTTTGCACCGTGGTGGACGGCCGGTGCATCTCGATGAAAGAAAAAGGAGCGCGAAGTCGTCGTAAAACGACGATGGCGTTTTGTAACCTGCCTCTTGTGAAACGTTGGACCTTGAACGGGAATTCAAGACGAGAGAGAGAGAGAGAGGGGGAAAAAAGGAGGAAAATTAGAGAAAACCGCGTATCGAACACAGGACACGCGAGAAGAAATCTAAACAGAGGCGAATCTAAATCAGCGGGCAGATTTCAAAGCGTTATATTCCCTCGAAAGGGAAAGGAAAGAAACAGGGATCCCCCCCTGTCATTGGACCGTTATAATATTCTGTCCACGGCAATCCCGTATCTATTTTATTCTTTCCCCGATTCGAGCTGCGTAACTACGTGAAAACAACATAAAGAAAGGAAGAAAGAAAGAAAGAAGAAAATCACGCATAGAGATATCGAGTTTTGACCCCGATAGGGTCAGCACTGGAGCGTGTGACCATTTTGTCACCCTCGCGAGAAAATTTTATTTACGAATATCCGACGAGTGTCCGAGCACGGATCCTCGTGGATCGGCATAAAACCCCGCCCGTCCTCGTATCGGGGATCGCTCTCTTTCCCGAGTTAGGCGCGTTCCAAAACTTTCTCGCTGAATTTAAATGTCGAATTGAACGAGGAGCAAGGATTCTCGTCCCTCGATTCTCTCAACCACCTCCTTTTCCTGCCTCCGTGTCTCGTTCATCCGCTGGCATCCGACGAGACACGCCAGGAAGAAACACCATCATCCTCGTCGTCGTCGTCGTCGTCGTCGTCTCATTCCTGAGGTCGTTGTTCCATGAATTCGTGGGAGAGAATTCGCGTCACGTAGATGTCTCCACTTCGCGTGATAAGTCTCCTCGAAGAAATTACCGCGTTAATTCGATGCTCTCGCCCCGGTATTTTCCTCTTCTGTTCCGCCATTCGACGGAAGGGAGGGTGCGAGCTGTTGGAGCATGTCGGTTGAATGGCGAGGACGAGGCAAAAGGATTTAAAACAAAAAGTCAGTCCAATGGCACGAAGCGCAACGGGAAGTGACGAGCGAGGTGGTTAGAGGTGACTGCAACAGAAATCCATCAGATGGAAGAGATCACGCCTGTCTCCATGCCCGGGACAATGACGCGTCCCGCAGACGCTTGTTTTTTATATTCTCTCTCTCTCTCTCCCCCTCCCTCCTTCCTCTCTTTCTTTTCCTTTCCTTCCTTTATTTTTTTTCCTGTTCTTATTTTTTTTTCCTTTCCTTTCCTTCCTTCTATCCCCACGACTGCAAAACCACCCCCCTGAAGCGAGCAACTCGATTCGCCTCGGCGTTGTGCTCCCAAGACCGTGCAACCAACGAACGAACGAACGAACGAACGAACGAACGAACGAAGGAGCGAAAGAACGAACGAACGAAAGGCGAAAGGTAGGGGAGAGCTTTAAATATTTAGGCGGCTAATTTTCACGGAGGATTTTTAAGCCGACGAAGGAAAGTGAGAATTGAAAAGAAACGCGGTGACGCGGAGGAAGAGAGGACTGTGGGCGAAATGTCCTCCAGACTGAAATAATAATGAGAGGCGCCAGCGCCTTTAATCACGATATTAAACATTTACGATTGCCATGCCGTCCTCCTCTTTAAGACGGACTATTCTTTCCTTCCTTTTTTTAACGCGGCCCCGATCCGATCTTCCCTTCCACACAAAGACTCCACTCCAACCACCGACCACGCTCACGCCACCTCTTGTTTATGTTTACGTACCTTCTGATAACCTTACGCGGAGATCAACCCGGTTCACCGAGACTTCCTTCGAGATATATACACACCCGTCGGTGCAACCATGCGACCGACGCTCGAGATTATTGCCAGGGAGGCGGAGAGAAAGAGAGAGAGAGAGAGAGAGAGTGAGGGTGAGGACTATCGCGGCGGCAACAGAGGGTCGAGGACGAAACGAGTATTCGTTGGTTCAAAGGAAAGGTGGCTGGAGGTGGCTCGCTTGGATGTCCAAACAGAGATACAGTTCATTTTTCTTCACTGCTACACCGTAAGGCAGGGAGATTATGTCCAGGCTGGTATCGATGACAATGGCGAGAATCGAGCACCTCTCAACCTATTCCTCCGTTTGTTTTGCTTTCCCGCGCGATTTGTCATCCATTGTCCGACCGAGCAACGGTTTCGCCTCGCCGCGAATCGTTATTTATGGTTTCCGCTTGATTAATTTTTGCCTCATCTTCGTATCGCGATATCTCTGAAATTGTCCGCGTCAAGCGCAGACGCTTCCGCGGCTGACACTCGATTTACAACGATTTTACAACGCGTTTCCATTGCCGGTGGAAATTGTGCGCGTGAAAGTAGAACAACGATGGAAACGAGCGAGAAAAAAATTTTTTCTACGAAAACTTTCGTAACTTATTGGTATTGGGTATTCATCGAGGCATGATCGTTGGAGTAAAATCTCTTCGTCGAATTTTATCCCGTGGAGGGATACGAAGGGATATCCCTTCCTTGGAAGAGAGGGAAAGAGGCACGTTTTTAAGATTCGATTAAGATGACGATAATGCGGGGCGATAGCCTGGGAAGGCAGAGATGAATTTAATATTCCGAATCCGGGTAACGCGATTTCACCGGACGTCAGCCTTGAAATGCGTAAGTATTATAAATACGATTTCCCTTTTCGATTCATCGAGGGGATGGAGGGATCGCTTCGCGGCTCACCCATTTCCGTCCAACCTGTGTTTTCCAATTTCTTTCTTTCTCTCTTCCTTTCTTTCTCGCTTTCACGCCTCGACGTGTTGGAATCGAATTATCGTGATACCCCCGGTTGACACGAGCGGGAGAACGAAGAAAGAGGAAATGGTAGAGCAATCGGAATCCCTCTTCTTGAAATGCTTCTCGAGATATCGATAAGAGTACCGCCGGGTTGGCTGATTAATTCAAATCGCATAATGCAAAGCGGTGGATCGATGGACGAGCGAGTGGAAGAGCAAGGCGGAGGAGAGGAAGAAGAGTCGAGCGAAGGGTGGAGGAAGGGGAACAGGAAAAAAATAATGCGAAATATCCCGATTCGCGGACACCTATGTTCTACCCTCCCTGTCGTTCATCCCCCCTCCACCTCTCTCCTCCTCTTTTTTTCTCCATAGCAGACCCTTTATACGTCGACCACAGTATCGACAGGAACGGCACCCCTTAGCTAGAGGGGGACCTTCGAGGCTGTTCCATTGTGCAACGTTCGCGCAAGGGTTGCTTGAAATACGCGCGTCTGATTTTTCTCCATTCTTTTTCAACGCGTTCCCATCTCTCTCTCTCTCTCTCGTTTTCTCCCTCCTCCTTCTCCCCTCCCCTCCTTCCATTCCTGGTGTCCCTGCGATCGTTCAAGTAACGAAGAAAGTCGACGAGATATTGGGCGCGGTAACGTGAGAATGACACAACAGATGCGGTGGAATGAAATTACAAGTGTCCCCGGATTCATTGTGCCCCAGGCGGGCGCGCAGGAGTTGTGCTTTTTTTAGCGAAATTGTTGTGACAAGCATTTCAACCGGTGCTCAACTCTTGGCGCTTCCTTTCTTCTCTCGATTCCGGTACACGGGCCTCCCCTTTCCGAATAGGGTGGTCTCATGACACTTTTACGGTGTCAAGTCCTGGTCTTCTGGGAAAAGGGGTGGGCCACCCCGGGCTCGGTAATCCGATTTAATCGGTTCTCTTTCCTTCCCGGTACGACGATTCGAACGAAACTGTTGGCAAAACTTGGAAACGTCGATAGAACGAGAGTAGAACCCGAGATCACGAGCACGAGAGAGGGGAGGGGGGTGGGCACGTTCGTAAGGCCTCTTTTTCGAATGAATACGAATTATGAACGAGAGACGAAAGTCACGCGATAATGGAAGTATTGGTAAGGTGTCTGGTTTGCGAAGAAATCCGGTACGTACGGTTATGCGAATGCGCGTAAGACGAAAACGTTGGTATTACGTTGCCTCTTGGTAACGGGATTAACGGACTAGAGTTACTCGTTGCATAGTTCGCTGCCTTATCTCAGCCTCCCTAATTGTCTATGACTATTCATCAAGTCATTTATACTCGACTCAATTACCGCCGCCATCAGTTACGAGACTCGAGTCACTTCGAATCCGGCTTCAGCGAAAGCCCCGACCATTTATCTTTACGCGAAGATATCCCGTAATTGCAAATCAGCCCCTAGACCGTCAATTAATGATTTGTTAACGAAACCATTTTTCTTGGAATTTAAACATTATTTTCTCGTTAAGAAATTACTTGAGATTTTTTTATATTTTTTTTTTTTATACAGCTTGACAGGTGATTGGGTATGTAATTTATGAAATGCATGTATTTAGCTATTAAACGCATTAATTTTTTTAATTAAATTGATAAATCAATTGAAATTTTTATATAAATAATTTTGGTTAATGTTTTTATGTTACGTTAAAAAAATAAAAAATAAAAAAAAAATATTTGCTAAGTGTGGGGTTCGAACCCACGCTCCCAGAGGGAACCAGAACTTAAGTCTGGCGCCTTAGACCGCTCGGCCAACCTAGCACCGTTGAAAAGGCTTATATTATTTGAGTACATAGGGTATCGAATCATTTCTATATATTTATATAAAATGACTAATATTATAAATATAACGTATTATGTTAAATGAGTATGTGTAAGATATAAATTAAGATATGATAAAATTTAATTTTAATGAGTATATAATAAAAATAAAATAAGAAATATCTTTCGAATATAGATTGATTTAAGAATAAATATTGCGATGTCGAGAAAAAAATTGTTCGATGATTCATGTTTGTTTGTTGAATGAATAGTAGTTTTTCAAACTCATATGGAAATTTAATTACGCATCTATTAATTGATGCAAAATTACAATAGAATACTAATTCACCATGAAGCGCTAACGAACTCTCCTTTGTTAGAAGTCGGAGAAAAATTATGGAAGTTGTAAAAGGCGAAGGGCGATTTGAATAATACAATCATTATTCACCCTCGTTGTTTTCAGCGTTGACTAATGATCGACTCAAGGAAATAGCGCGCACTCGTAAAACTCGATTGTGTTTAAGTACAAACGGTGTTCTTTCTATCGTATAAGAGCATATTGCTCTTTTATGCGTATTTCTCTTAGCGCGATTGAAATAATTATAATTCGAAACACTTACCGAAAAGATGGATATACTTCGTTCGTTCCAATGTAATCCGATAATCGTCTATCTTTTCGTAAGAAGATCCAATAATCTGTTTCCAGTAGTTAACACTTTAACACTTAACACAATATTCTGCGGATTTATATATCATCCACGATACTTCACTGATATAACAAATAGCAATTGTCTACACGATACGATTGTGCGTTGCACCGTCGATAAGATGGAATGACACATACAAGCATAGTGGTCTTGCAATAAAACCGAATCGTAGTATCTGGATTACATTCTTCGTTGTAAAAAAAGGTAACTTCCCTAAAAATAGTTCTAGTCGTTGTTAGTATTTATAAGGATAAGATTGATATCGTGCTTGATGTCAGGATCGCGTGCCACCAATATCGTACCAGTCTGCACCTATCCCATCGTTAAAATAAGTATTCCGCCATATTATTAACGTAATCACTCTCCGTCACTTTGAGAACTCGACAGAATACTCGATATTTTAAGTAGTCGAAACTTTTCATTTCACTTCCGACGTGATTATTTCCATTCACATTTATATTCGATGTATAACGTAATTTGTTTCGCGATCTCACGCAAATATAATATACGATTAATTAATTTTTCAAATGTTCGAAAAATGTGAACTTTAATGGTAAAATACCCAATACTATTGCACTATCGTTAAGACGTTAAACAAGAGAATGATTAATTGAGACACACATTCTTTCGAAAACACATGTTTTAGAATGTAAACTCGACGTCCTGAACCGTACATGTTGAATGCATCCCATCTGAATTTATCTTGACATTTATCTTAACATATATCTTGACTTTTCTTCGATTTTCTTCACTGAACTGACACATTTGAACAAGAAAAAGGTATCACTGACTGAAATTTCGATGATTTTGAAAGAATTCGATTATATTTTGTTTCGTTAAAAGTTTAATAAGAGTATAAAAAAATAATCTATGCAAGATACTTGTGAAACGAATCGATAAAATAGGTTAACATTGATCGAATACCCTTTATATTGACAAGAAGAAAAAAGATTACGTTTTTTATTAGAAGGCATTGACCGAGTTCATAATATTTTTCTTTGAAAGCAAAGAAGTTTACGTAAGCAACAGAAATGAACTTCGTGTCGAAGTTACTGCGTGAGATGTTTTTCTACGAATGTTTAATTGACAGGTTAGGTTATCGAGAAATAATCATAGAATAAGAAATCTAGCTTTATGGTAAATGAATGAAGGGCTTTGTATCCTAAGATTGATCGAGAATTTTGTTTGTAAATACTGATTATAAGCATCAACGACACGCAATCGTTTTCGAGGTTATCATATGAAAGGAACAGCGTCTCGTTATATCATTTTTAACCATTTCGATTTTTTACACTATCACACTTCATAAACACTTTTTATCCACGACGTACCTATAAAAATATATATAATAAAACTTAAATATATATAACAAAATGTAGTCGTTATCGAAATACGTTATACGATTATACGATTGAATTTTTTATATTCCCGCTTGACAGCGCCAACAGTAATGCAGTGTGACCAACGCAACAATCAAGAATCGATATTGTTGCAAGGTATATCGATTTTAAACGGTTGGTTGATTCCATTACTAGATTTTAAATTAGTATTGTCGAATAGCTTTTCAGTGTCGTGTGCAAAGTTGAATGTTGAGTTGAAAATACGATGGAATTTCCGCTTTCTAGAAAATGCAGACGGTGCACCATAATGATGTATGTATATAATCCTTTGACTTTGTGTACGGTACAGAGAAAAATTAGCTTTTTGAAATAATCCACGTGTGTTATTGGCTAGTAAGGGTCGTTTCATGTTCACCGCTCATTGTTTTCGTCGTACCACGAGGGACTGCTTTTATGCCAATACTTCAAAGTGCTATAACCTACGTGGGGTATCATACGATGCAAAAGTTACGTGGGTTAAAATCATGGACCATTATCATCGTCTTCAGGTGTCTTTCCAAGGTAACCTAATTGTAGATGCCAAATGGCGTCTTCGTATCTAATATTTTAAAATGGCGTGCATGACAAGCTTCTTTGTTACGCATGTATGTGTGTATATATATATATATATATATATATATATTCGTTTTATTTTTCACGTATATGTTATATTATATAGTACATTATATTATAATATACATATTATATACATAATATAATATGTATGTTATAATGAAATAGATGATTAATTTAAAAAATAAGTATAAATAATTTCCTTTAAAAAATAAATTCGGTTTAGAATCACATTTAAAATCATATAATATTCTATAACAAAGTTGCGTTAAAATTTGTCGTGATTCTACGTTATTTTTTATTTGGTCTGTGTATCTTCGCTTCTCATTACAATGTACAATGCGAGTGAAACGGAACTTTGTGATGTACACGCGTACCGATCTGAGCATCAGTGGAGAGGAACACTGTCGATTGCATCCGCCGAGAGGAGTACTAATCATGGAACTCGCTGTCTTTTAAGATTATTAAAATCGTCAAAGCTTCAAAGTCCTCAAAGGGTTAATTACCCTACGGGATATTTATGGCTGGGTTACTCTCTTCCCTCGCTCGCCAGGGAGCAGAGGCAAATAAAGAAGGAGCATGCGGACAGAGAAAAGGTAGACTGCGAACTGCCGTGGAAAGAGCCTTTCTCTTCGTATGTCATTGTCAGGGTCTGTAGATTGCTCAGACGGTAATTGATTTCCTGTGTCATGTCGAATAATTGAATGCCTAATATTATATATTTTTAAGCGAGAAAAAAAAAATAATATTTGATTTATATTTGACATTCTTCCAATGAATTCTTCAAGATATTTCTTGTAATTTGAATTTATGAGCAATGGAACAGTCTTTTATTTATTTCAAACAAATCATTTCCGACTTCTTTTATTGAAAATTGTTTTCTAAATACTGTTGTAAATATATATATATAGATATATTAAAATGGTCACAAGTTTTGCTAGAACAATAAGAGCTTTTTGTGTTACTATTTTAAGTTTAGTAATGAAATAATATAATAATAGTACACAATTTCTATTACATTATATGTTCTATATTACATTTCATTAAAATATATTTAAGAAAAAATTGAATTCTTCATAAAGAAAATGCAATCTTTAGCTTTTAATGCACATAACGATTATGCACTTCACGATTCAAAACTTTATTACAATGAAAAAAATAAAAGAAGGAGTAGCGATATTGGTCCGATGAAACCAGTAAATGGTTCAGGGTACAAAAAAACACGACACGTAGGAAGAGATGCGAAAAGTAATGTTGGAACGGTGATATCTGCAACGTTTATATCTTGTTACGAACGTACTTAGACAAAGTACTTACTCGCAATCGCTTTAAGAGCACGGGCATGCCAACTATGAAAGGTGTTAAGAGGAACCGTGAACGGGCTAGCCGCGATAATGCGCTCGTATAAACGTCTGTGTACTTCACATGGATTAATGTTCGAAGAAAAAGGTTTGCTCGCTGATGGACGCCATCGTCACGTTTTAAAAGACCACTGCCATGCTGTTACATGAACCGTGATATGATTCGTTTGCATTAAATATTCATACATGTATATATCCGTAAATCGTGAAAAAATAACGGAATACTAAATGCACGAGATTTGAATTACCAGCGAATGGTTTTAGTTGTCTGGAAAGAATCGTTCTTGGAATGTCTTGACAAGTTGTATCGTTCCTCGAAAATATTTTTTAAGAAATGAACTGGAATAACATGGTTGCTTTTAGTCAATTATATATTCATATACGGTTTTCTAATGATGTTATTCTTGTTAATGTCATTAATCGGGCACAAAATTTGCGTTCAATAGAAAATATAATACATTTTATTTTTTAAAGATTTCTATTTTTTTATTTTTTTCAGATTTTTTTTTCTATTTTTACTTTTCTGCATTTCTAATTTTTATTTTTATTATGTGAATATTTGTTGAGACACACGAATGAATTTTTTTTTGTATACGATTAATCATACGATTATTTTGTAATATTATAAAGTAAAATGCAAAATAACACATATTCCTTTTATTAAAAATCATTATACGTTGATTCTTTTCGTTTTTTCGCTTCTTGAGCATTCATATTAATTTACGCGTTCCTTGGTTAATCGATTCTTGGTTTAATTTCACAGTAGAACAAGTTATACGACCTCGAGCGATGACATTAACAAGACGACGAATTGTCTTCTGTTCCGTAGACGCGTTTCGGTATGTTTAACGCGCCACTAACTTTGGAATGACATGAATTACATGGGTGGCATTTGTCTGTATAGAATCTTTCACTGTCAAACTTAATTTTCGGTTAAAACAGGAATAAATAACAAAAACAGAAATATATATATATAAATTTGAAACGAATCCGAATTTAAAAATACGAGAATGTAAAATACTATACAAATGTAAAACAAATTTTACGAATGTATAAATAAACACCGAACTCGAATGCAAAAACACTGGATGGATGTAAAATCGGTTTTGGGATCAACGAGCAAATTGAATACTTAAATTTAAAAAAAAAAGAAACTATCTCGAACATCGGTTTTCAAATCGATGAACTAACGTTTAACAGCATGGCATGACGTTTAATCGAAACTATTACTAGCTACGTGCTATCGAAGAATCTCTTGATACCTTTATATTTATTATCTAAATGAAACCCATTTCTCTCGCAATTTGCAGCAACCTGCAAGCGCGTATTCAAACATGCCATTTCCAAGAAAGGTTTCCCTTATCGCAAGAGATGGCGAGTTCGACATAACGTTCGGAACCCTCGTTCGTCGTACTAAACGTTCCTAAATGAATCGTTAATCGTTTAACGGCGTGGCATTACGACTCTCAGCCTCGCTTATAAACCGGAAATTCGTCGGTCGAATGTCCAACTGTCCAAATCGTTCGAACCTCTTCCGGTCAATAAAGCCAGGCCTGTTTTATCGCTAAAAGAGACCTAGCTCCCGGCCTATCGTTAAAGCGTACGTTAAACGCACTGTTTTTTCATTTCGTTAAATCGTCCCTGCCCCTTTCCTCTTTCCGACACCGGTTCGCTCTTTCTCCCTCCTCTATACTATACATAACCGTTCTCCGCTCCCGCGGAACGAGACTCGGTAGGATCGTCGAAAGGTTGTAAACGGTCGGCTCATCCAATACGGAATGTCGACTACTAACGAAATAGTCCGGATTCCTGGCTTTATTAAGGCTTCGGTTTATGCGGGACGTTTTGAACGTTGACCCACGTGCGCCATCGGAAACAAAGCCGACCAGGACGAGGAGAGAGAAAAAGAGAGAGATAGAGAGAGAGAGAGAGAGAAAGAGCTCGACTTGGATTTTGATGAGCGGCATAAAAGTGCGCGTAGTCGGGTGCGCGATGATAAAAACGATTACGCTCTTCCTCGTTTAATCGTCGCAGTTAAACGTTACTCGTTGCGTTTTCACGGGTGAAATTTATCGTGACAAGAACGCTGATGATCCTTTTTGTTACTTTTTTCTTTTCTTTCTTTCCTCTCGTGTTCTTTCAGCGCGTGAAAAAAAAAAACGGAGGATAAAATTAGAAAAATTACGTTGAGAGCGCGAAGCGTGACGATTCGATCCGCGTTCGTAATATTGGACGAGGGTAAACAGGAAGGTTTGATGTCATTTATGGGATACGGAAGTCCCGCAGATTTATGATATTCTATTATATGTTGTGGACGATACAAAAATAGCGTGCGACAGGTTTATGCTTTTATTAGCGGTTTTATGCGTTTGAAGAAAATTCTAATTCGCTTTTTGCGCCTTGGGAACCCTTCGGCTTTTTTGCACCCTTTCGATCGTCCCGTGGTTGCGAGTGAACACGATTCAACCCGGTCGCGCCCCAAATAATCGTAAAATTTGATAATTAAATTTAATCGCGTCTCCCGAATGGCCCTGCGTCGTTGCTATTGTGTCCGTTCACCGAGCGTTTACTGCGATGCGCGATTACGCGAACCTTTAAAACATATGCTTTACGCGCACCGTCTTGGATACGCCATTACGAGCTTGACACGTCATTAAGTTCATTAATGCTTACAGTGCAAGTCGTTTCGTGCAGTTTCGACTCTCCTGAACCGAAACGGTTGCCTTCTCTCCAATAACAATTCTCATAACATAACCGTACACGGTTGAATATTACCGTTCCTTTCTTTTTTTACTCGCGATACAGTTTAAATTAAGATCGCTTAAAATAGAAATCATCGGAAACGCAGTATCTAACGCGCGTCGTTATTAATGTATCATATTATACGTACGCTGGTATTCCATTAAACGGACTCGGTTGATAGTAGCGCGTAGTATATTTTCCATCGCGTTGATGGAAAGAAACGCGATCAAGGCGTAATTGTGCGAGTTGTCGCACTGCTCGAAGCAGGTTTCGATTAACCGACGTCTCGGTGATTGGCGGGAAAAATGCGATTGAAATCGCGTGTACCAACCGCTCGTCCCCTGTTATTTCAACTGTTAAGCTGTTTTTCGTAGTACACGGGAAACGAAAGCAGCGTGAAAGGGTTATGCGTCGTTGTCAGGTTTGTCGACAGGAAGGAGAAAAATGAATGAAAAGGGACGGGAGGGGCAGAGAGAGAGAGAGAGAGAGAGAGATAGAGAGGGGGGTAAAAAAGAGACGAAACGAAAGAAACTACGTCTGGAGCGTAATTTGTACTCTGTCATACAGTCGGGGGTCGTTGTATTAGCAACACGACAGAAAAGTTATCGCGGTGCTTAAAAGCACTAGCCCGTAGTATTAAGCGTCGCGATACTACTCGAGCAATCTTGTCTCGCTAAATGCTAGAGTGCACGTAATTCCACGGAAGATATTGGATAACCCTCGAGTGCATGGTCGACCGTTAAAGGGAGGAGGATGGGAGGGTTAACTACGTGGAATATATCTTTATCGTGGGTGAAAACGTGCGTATCACAATGATAGTTCATTTTGCGAGGTGGAGGAGGTGCTTGATCGTGGATCGCCAATTAAAACGTCGTACTGCCAATAATGTAGCACAATGAACCCCCGCAATTCCGTGCTCCATCGAGGCGAGTTTTTGATGCCGAGCGATCCTTCTATGCGCGGGCGACGCCGAGGCCTCCTCGTATAACAAAACGGGCCGATGGATCTACGTGCGTGTGCGGGCGTGTGCGTGCGCCCGCACACCGATACGGAAAACGCGGCGTGTACCACCCCGATCGCGTGGTTGTAAGAGTCGGTACAATGGAGCAGAAAACAAGAGACGGTCGGGGACATCAAAGTGGCGGATGTTATGGAGTGAGAACGCTGGATCCGGCGTAGTCTGATAATCATCTGTACCAAATACTTTGTAATCGTTAATTACGGCGCAGCATCGACCACGCTTTGGGCAAAAGATCAGTCACGAGGGGGAGGAGGGAGGAGGTGGGCGGCGAAAGAACCAAGGGTTTTACAAGTCTTTTATATTGTAAAGAACGGGCACGCCAGATATATATATATATGTATATTTCAAGTCCTCTGTAGGCCTCGGATTCGAATCCTTTTGAGCCTGCCAACCCCTTATTCAGCACTTCGCCTTCTTTAACCGACGGGTATTACCGATTATTTCTCGCGAGTCTACTTTCCCTCTGAATCCACGTTTTCCATTCCGCGGCTGGTATAATAAGGTGCGCTTTGTGAGCTCGAGAGGAAAGACGCCGGCTCGATAGGAAAGTTAAATATAATGTTCGCTTTTGTAACGAGAGCAATAATTCTTTCGCATATCGATCGAAACTTTGAAATTTCTTCCGAATAATTGTATCGATCGTAATTACGCGTTAAATCGAATCACGATTTAAAGTGCAATTTTAAAGAAATAAAGATTGTGCGTCTCTTTAACAAATATAATAAAAAAAAAAATATAGTAAAAAATTCACTCTTTTTACTTTGAAATGGGATAAATGGAAACGAAAGAAAAGCGGACTATTACGGTTTCTAACTAAACTGAACGCGTAAATCTTTATTCGAGCGAAAGATGGCGGTGATTCGAAAGGAAACGGTGGAATTTATCGTCGATGTTTAAACCGTTTGGGCTGTCAAGCAGGGGCAGCGCACGGTACGTCAAGCTGTGAGCCAGGATCAAATGAGGCGTCGGAAGATTTCGCGAAAATTTCTCTTCTCTTCGAACCCTAGCCATAGGAAACTCTTCCTTTTTTTTTTTTTTTTTTTTTTTTCCCCTCCCTGCCGAAGGGGCGTAACGCTCGGGTAAATGAAGCGCACTGGAAAAGGAATCGCCTCGAGGAGAGAAAGGCTCTGCTAAATATTCGAATGCTCGAGTGCATTCAAAGTGGTGCTCAGACTCGGTACGCGGCTATCGTTTCTCCGCGATATTTTAAACTTTTATATCCCCGCATTGTCTTTTATCACTGTATTTCCACTCGTTCTTTCTCTTGCGTACACGTATCTTCGTGCGAACCTGAGAAAAAGATTTGGTGGGTGCGTTTTATTTTTGCGAGTATTTTACGATCTTCTGTTCTGATTAATTAAATATCACGCGTTAAACATTTTTACAACGAACGACGTATTACGAACGTGTGAAAATTTATTAATATAAAATCGAAATTATATTTCGAATATATACGATAATAATATACGCGACTCGTATCGCACGTATCGAATGTTGTTATACAAAGCTTCTCCTTGAAACGAAACTCCAGTTGGAAGGAAAAAATCAAAACATAAATAAGACGATTCGACGCAATTCGAAAACAGACTCCGCTTCTCGATGTTTTCGTTCTCAGTTTCCTCCTTGACGCTCACCATGAACGGTCTCTCGTCGCGAAAATGGCGCGTGTCTTTACGCGTTAATTCCTTTCGTTTTCTCGAAACGATTCCCCCGTGCGTTCATCTTCGCTCGTCGTTCTTTCTTTCGTATCGTCCATTAACCGCGACGAGGCTCGTGCCGCGTTGACCGCACCAGGAAACGAAGACGAGTTACGCCATTACAGTTTCGAGATTGCAGTGCGTAGCGAACCCTTTCGCTAATAAGAGCAACGCGAACCGGGCGAGGTGAGGGGAAGGAGTGGAAGACCGAAGAGAATTATAAAATCCGAGCGAACAACCGCAAAAACCGCAGCCGCTCTAGGTTCAAGTAGCAAGTTCAGTGGCCTTGATAGACGCGTTTGTTGCCTCAAACGCGCCTCTCCGCAACTCTAAGTACTCATTCGAACCCGTACAAATCACAGGTATGCAGGATTAAAAGGGAGAGCCCGTTAATCGTTAACAGGAGAACACATGGCGCGTTTCTCTCTTATATGATATAATACTCGCTTTAGTTTTATTATCGCAATAAATTGCACGGTTTATTATTTCGAACAAATTTTATCGCCGATTTACAACGTTTCCGATAATTACCCTCGAAAGAAGAAGCTCGATTCGATGAAAGAGGGGAGAAAGAAAAATCGTACTCGAGCAACGATTGTTGCGATTCTTGATGAAATCGTTGCGAACTCTCACACGCGATTCTTACGGTTCCACGACGTGATTCACCTACGCGTGCCGTGAAAAGTTATTAGCGATACAGGATGCAACTCGCGGTGCAAGTGGATGTTCGTTAACATCCACTCGTTCGTTAGGGAAATAGAAAGTTGCGATACACTGTGAGCTGGTAAATAATATCGATTATTATTATCGTTTTTCTCCAACCTCTCGCTGGATACGATTTCGATCGCGACCCCGTAGTCCCGCACGAGTGACCGCTGATTGCCTTCTAAAACGTGTATCCTGCTTCGAAGAGAAAGAGAGAGGGCGATCACATTCGTCTCTCGTAACGGAGTAAACCCCTGGAGGCTGTAGGTCGCCAGATGATTTATCGCTCTCCGAAAATTCCCTCCGTTCGAATTATCCTCGAAATCGACTCGCCTCCTTCGCCCGCCCACGCTTTTTTCGAGATAACAATTTCCATGTCCGCGAAATATCGATACGCATCTCGCGTCTCGGTCGATTCGGTTTGCCGCGTGATTAAACGCGCAGGCTCGTTTGAGTGGACGAGTCGCGGAGGGCAGGGATCGGGTATCGAGACGTTAACGGGTGGGCGTCAGGTGGGTCATCGTCAACGCGCGCGCACCGCAGGATGCACGTGCACATGCAATCAGCTATGCCGCGACGTACACCGCTCTCGCCTGTGAATTAGGGATAGTCCTTGCTCTGGATTATTACGTCATAACGGTGGGACCACCTGGACGCAATTGCCCGATCGAACCTGTCGTCCTATTTATCGGACGCCTGTCCCCTTATCGGGCGCGAGATCGCATCGATTTACGGCCGACTTGCGATTGACTGCGTCGTTTTATATATTTTCCCCTTCTCCCTCGCAGATTTTCCCCCGATAATAACCTCGTGTGAGTTTTTTCGAGGCTCGCTTATTACGATAATGATCGTTGCCACGCCGTTTTAAACATCGTGACACCGTAATCGTCTAGGAAGTTGGCGAAGCGACGTCGATTTTCACGGTCTATCCTTGAAACTCGTTCTTCTTCTTCTTCTTCTTCTTATTCTTCTTATTCCTCGTTTTCCATCGCTGATTATTCGTACGCGTCTCGGGAGTAGGAAGGATACGCTGGTTGAAATTAACACGATACGCGGTTCGGTTGCTGTAAGCGAGTCGTAAAATATGAAACGTATCGGATCGATAGGTAGGTAGGAGAGAGCATAAACGTATTTACTCTGGGCATAATATCGCGAGTTTTTATAACCGATAAAAGTTAGAGAGTCGACGCTTCTCTCTGCGCGGCGATACGGGGACGCGGTTCTTTTTAGACGCATCTTTTAGAGACGTACGCGCGCTCGAAGAAAGGAAGGAGGCGATTTACGAGCGACGAGAGACACGATAACGAGTGCCGGCCACTCGATCGAAACAATCGCGGTATTGTGCGGTATCGAGATCTCTTTCGAGACGTGGACCGCGTGACCTGTACACCGTCCATCTTAATTGAATCGAGGCGTAACGACGCTGTCGAAAGCGCGCGCCGCGGTCTCAGATTCATCGACGGCCGAGTTCCTTTTCCCCGTGTTTCGACGTTTAACGACTCAACGGAGAGACGAGGCTTTGATAAAGCGAGGAGTGGATTAACGGCGTCCTTTTTCCTTTTCGTCTCTCTAACGTACGACAGATTTTTATCGCGCGATAAAAGTGAACGCGACGGGTGTCTTGGGACAATTAATAAGGAAGGATGTATTGGAGCCACGATACCTCGAAATCCGTGTTACGATCGTTCCGTACGACTCACCATTGGTAGTCGAACTCTAAATACCAACGATAATAAAGATTTTATGAAAGCTCGTTCTATCTATCCCTCAGCGGGTGGGTCGGCCGGCAATTAGAAATATTCGCTTCGGGGATAAGTTAATATCTTATGGCTCGAGCTGGACACGACACGAGCCCTTGTCCGACGAGGAAAAATTTTATCGTCACGGAAGAGAAACGAGACGGTATTAATAAGACGTCTTGAAACTCGAGCTTGGCATCGAAACGCGACTCACGCGGCTCCGCTTAAAATTACGACTTTATCCTTTCCCCGATCGGACATCTCGAAATTCCTTATCTCTTGCAATGTTCGTCGAAAACTGCATGCAGAAAAACGAGGAATCGCCGTTTCCGTCCAAGCTCGATGGTGAAAATTATCGACGGAGAGCAGAGCCAATACGTAACGATGGTTTCCGCGTCGAGTCTTTTTTTCCGACTCTTTTGCCGAACCGTTTCATCAATCGAATGAAATAAAGTGACGAGAATGGGTCACGTAGCTCGAGAGTTGGATTTATCGTTTGGCGCATAACCAAACCATTCTTCTGTTTATAATTACACCGGTGGCGCTTCACCGCCACCCGATATTCTCGCGATGGAATTGCGATCGACCCGGTTCCCGTTCGCTCGCCTAACGTTTCCCTTAGCGGATCGATATATCCAGTAGGGACTCGTGCTCGTGCTCCTTCCGTCTTTTATCGCTGCTAGACCTTGTTTTACGGTGCACGTGATGATGATAATAATAATAATAATAATAATAATAATAATAATAATAATAATAACAACAACATACGTGGGTTTCGCGATGGCAGGTTATACGATCGATAAAACGGTGGTCCGGCAGGCGATAAATATTAATATCGCGGCGAGAGATGAGATTGCAGCCGATTTTCTCGATGCGGCTGAAGAAACTTGCTTACGAAACGAGTCTTCGTGCGATCGAAATCGGAATCGGAATCGTTTCGATCGGGACGGGAAATAGAATAGATCGTTGGATTGCGCGGAAGAAATCAATTAATCCACGAGTCTGGCCGGCCGGTTTTACGGCGAAGGGAAAGGAATTAATCGTTTCGTGGAAACGTCGCGCGCAAGGTGCAGCTGCACGATCACGTCCAATGTTATAGCATTACAGCGCGTCGGATATTTCGCGAGCGCGCTATTAAACGATTTTCTTTCGTTCGAAAAGCAATTAAACAAGCTTGGCGCGGTAGTGGCGGGGTAACGGCGGTGGAAGGAAAGGGGCGTTGAAGGGTTGATAAAGGCTGCTCAACGGGAAATGCTTTTATACATCCTATACCCTGGAGAATATCCCAGAGAAGAAGATAGCGTTTGATATACGATTGCGCGCCGGTATAAATTAACTTCTGGTGACATTTAGATTAATCGTTGGAGTTGGGAAGAGGGTTTTTTTCTTTTTTTTTTTTCCTTTTAGGATAAGCAATCGTAATCGTTATCCGCTCTCCGTTATTAACAATTCGATAATTACGAATAAATTACGAAGTGGGAGATTATTAGTCGATCGTTATTCCCGCGTTATTGCACGCGTTTTTCCGCGTCGAACCGTGCAGGATATAACTCAAACGGGACAATGAATAGATGTATATACATACACTCGAATCGCTCGGAGACAATGTAACACGGTGGGTGGTACGGGGTCGGCATTACTGTTACGCCGTGTTTGGTCACGAAACTCGTCACGGATATCGTCTCGATTTAATTTCAACAACGACCGAAAGAGAGAGAGAGAGAGAGAGAGAATACCCCGGGTGGTTTTTCGACGAAGCGTGGAAGACGGTCATTAGGGCAAAACCTTTCTCTTTGATCTCGTCACGATCTGGCCGTGTCCCGCAGGAGCACTCGTTCGGGAAACGAATGTCCGAAATGCGGTCGCGTCCTTTTTCGATTCTTCCTCCACCGCCTGTCCTGTCCTCCTCTCCTCGTTCTATCTTTATTGATATCCAAAGAACTTGGGACACGAGTAGGGCTGCGGTAAGGCGCCCGCATTGTGTCAACAACCCTCGTCGACGGAAAACCAGAAGCTGCGAATTATGATAGGGGCTGAAGCACCCTGACGTTGTCATTAGTGGTGGGCGAGAAGGGGGGCTGGGAGGGGACGCAGGCGTAACGAATCTCATCGAGCACGTTTTCAAACTTGCGCCACCATTCGGATAATTGTATCCTCTCGTTCGCCAACTTTCGATCTCGCCACCGCTCCCTCTCTCTCTCTCTCTCTCTCTCTCTCTCTCTCTGTTTATCCGAGTTCGTAAATTTAAGTACCTACGACAATTTTTTTTTTCTTTCTCCTTTTTAATCGAAACGCATCTTTTCGCGGTGTACGAGTTGTAGGAAAAACTTTATATCAACTTAATTATACTCGTTATTAACAATATCTTATCGACCTTTCGTCGGAAAAGAAGAATCTCGTCGTTGAAAATTGCTCGCACTCCCTTCTCCCTCCCTCATTTCGTTTTCCTTCCCGTCGGAATTCGGAGCCAACCGACGCCGGCTAGCAGCAATTTCCTCCGGCATATCCGGATTTACGGTACTCGTCCGGAGGATATCGAACAAATTTAGCGCGAAACACGTAACGAACGAGCGAATTCGCGGCGTTTGGTTGGGAGGGGGAAGGGAGTGTATATCGCGGCGGCGCAGTTTGAAAAGTTTAACTACCTCACAGCTCATAACCCCGTTATGACCTCTCCATGCAGACTCTCTCCTCTCCCGTCGTATCTTCTTTCTCCCATCGCTTATTATTTTCTTCCTCTCCGGGTCAAGACAAATATTGTCTAGACATTAGTGCCCCGGGATCTCGAAGGAGCATCTCATCGCCCGTTGTTATTTCAAGCGAAATACTTTTCTGGATACCCGCGTTGCGCGGGGACACACAAAGAGAGAGAGAGAGAGAGAAAGAGGGGGGGAAGGTTAAACCGAAATCTCTTGGAGGGCAGGCCAATTTCGTGGCTCTATCGCTTGGACCGCAGACGATGGTCACTTTTGTGTCGATTTCACGTGTCGTCCTCGTACGACTCGAATCTCTGATCCTTTCCCTAAGCCTGAAAGGAGGAGGATGTTATGTCAGGATGGAGGGTGGCCTTCTTTCTCCTCCTCCTCCTCCTCTTCTTCAATGGATTCTTCTCTTCTGATCTCTGCTCGGCGCCGCGCAGATTCTCCTCTCTTGGAAATAACAAGCTTCCAACGGCAACCGAGAACATCCTTCCGTAAATTTATCGACCGGCGGAATGGAAGAGGAACGATATATACGCGTGTTTATCGTGTAGGTATATATAGCAAAATGATCTCACGGTTATCATATCTCTCGTAAGTTTGAGAATTCAAAAAACGCGTTTAAGCGATGGGATTCGGTTTAAAATCGCTAATAACAGTAGTATGCCACGTTTTTTGTTTATCTTGATCGCGTTTAATATCCATCAATGTTGGAAAAAGGGATCGTCGAAAACTATCCCGCGTTCGATGCATCTCACGCGACAGCTAACTCTCTCTATCCGGTCCTCCTCCCGGGGTTTAGCCGGGCGGAGCGGAACGCGTTTTAAACGATGATTCAGCTTGAGACACCGGGAGAAAGAGACACCCTCCGCCAGTCAAGGAAGCGTCAAAAGCTGCGATCACCCCTTGACAGCCACTTTAAAATTATACCGATAATGAAATCCAGCCTCGTCGACCCCTAATTCCTAAGCTAAACCCTGCGGACAGACCGAGGAACAGATGCGGGGACAATGGCGAGTCGATCGTCGGTACGAAATGAATTTAAAGTCGGGATTTAAAGGCCCCGGAAACACAAAACATCTCCCCTTTTTTCACCGTACCACCGTACAGTCGCAATTATTACAAGCCGATCAGCCGTAAGAGATATTGTTAGTTCTTCTCGACGAAGGGGGATACCGGTTGGGGATGTTAAAGTGTTAAACGGTGATTCGCTACAACCTTGTTGCTCGACGGATCGAGGCGAAGTTCGATAGCATGTGACACACGTAACGCACGACTAATTGCGTCGAGGTAAACAAGCACGGTAGGTTTCATTGGGTAGGGAATATCGAGAAAATCTTTTCTTTTTATGACTTTGCGTTTCGATTTAACAAGTTTAGAAACGTTCTACCCTTCGGTAGAATCGTGTACAAGTTGTGTGGTGAGATGGGAAAAAGTTATTTCACCTTTTGGATTCGTGGATCCTATAAAATTCGAGGGAATCGTTGCACTAGAACCGGATTGCACTTTTGAGGGACGATAAAATTTTGATCTTTCCCTAAAAAATTTTCGAATATTTTAAAACGAATCTATAAGAATAAGTAATAAGCTGCTCCAAATTTTATTTTTTACTCGAATTCTATTCGGTTCACAGGTTTAACAGGATCCTCAGATTTAATTTTAATAATTATAAGATTTCTCTATTAAAGATTTGTTAGGATTTTATATTACTTTTATTTGTTTTTATATATACATTAATTCTCGATATCATTTAGATGATCCAGATTACTTCAAAATTACTAATCCAATAAATACTCCTACTCACGTTAAATGATATTTTCTTTTTCGCTTATTCAATTCTACCTGCAATTCCAAATAAACTTGGTGTGGAGTAAATTGGTTTAGTAAATATCAATCTTAATTTCACATATATAAATATATATATACAATTTTATATAATAACAAATTAATTAAATCTACTCGATGAAACCTATTATCGAACATTTATTAATAATTTTACTTCATCAACGCGGCTCGGAAAACGATCAATTCACTACTTGCTAATCTCTCCATCGACTATAACGATACATTCGATGCATCCGTTCTTCTCTCTTATTCTTCCGTAATATCCGCTCACAAGTTGAAATCTCCTTCTTAATCTCCAGCTTCCTGTTCCGGGTCTCGATCGATCGATGCCCTCACCTTGGTGCGCGTAACCGTGACTTCTCGAGCGACCCTAGACCCATCCCGCGTCAGCGTCGTGGCAGCGTGAACGCGCCATTAGGCGCTTTTTGCGAGCCCGTGCATAAAGCGGCTATGAACGGCTGAGAAGCGGCGCGATTTCCCAAGTTTCCGCCTAAGTTTGTCCTTTCCCATTTGCCGCGGAAGATTTAACACTTCCACCGCGTAGTTTACGATACACAGATATATACGTATACTACCTGAACTGGTTACGAGTGGGTGGGAACTGGCGGTGGTAGCTATATGTTTATGTATATGTATATGTATATGTATATGTATATATATATATGTATATGTATACACGTACAAGAGAAGCGTTATGCATGGGGTGCCATTCCGGCGCGCTTTAACACCCGTATATAAGGGTGAAATTACACCTCCGGCCATTCCTGTATTTTCGGAACTTGATTAACGCCGCCGTCCGAGACGATTATGGCAGTACGTGATGGGATTAGTTAGGACCGTCGTCGCGAGGTTTACTTCTTCTCGCTACGTTGTAACGACTCGCCTAATTCCAGCCAGCGTCCATTTTTCCCCTCCCCTCAAATTGATCGTCTCGTCTCGTCCATCGTCTCGTCACTGAAAAAACCGTGACAATGAAACTTTATTATCTCGAACAGAGCGGTAAAAGATTACCTATCTCTCTCTCTCTCTCTCTCTCTCTCTCTCTCTCTCTCTGTTCAGATTAATCGCGGAGGTCGCGTCTCGCGCGTGCAACGTTTCCCCGCGGAAAAATCGCGACAATGAAAGTTTATTATCTCGGAACGGAGAGAATAGCGCGCCGGTGACAAATTATGGTTCGTTAATCCTTTGATACGCAGCTGTCGAAGAAACGAGGCGCGGTGGAAAAGAATGGCGCGTTACGATCGTCGTCGAAAGCGACCGTTTCGTCACCGTTTCGCGTCGATCATTCACGACAACATAAAATCTTTCATTTCCATTTCCCGAAAAACTGCGCGTGAACGCGGCGTGTGCTGCTTCCATTCCAGCGTGTGGAAGCTTTTTTTTTTTTTTCTCTCTCTCTCGGCGTGTTCGCAAGTGGTGGGGTGGCGAGGCGATAAAAATGGCGAACAACATTATACAGATTTGTCGGTCGGATTGGTTTTACGATTTTTCTTCCCGCCGTTTCGTGAACGTGGACGAATAGCAGCCACCGCGTTCCACTCGCCACTTTTTATTCCCATAATTTAATTATCTCCGCTTTATGGCCGGGGCCACCTAGCTCTAGTGGGTTAGAGATCCGTCGACCGTATAACGCCTCGCATAAATCCAGTTAGGAAGATAGGATTCGCCTTCCTCGAACGTCTCCTCGCGGATATTCCCCATAAATGTAGGTAGACGAGAATCTTGGATCGAGAATAGCGTAGATCATCCCTCGATCCTTGAATTCTTGTTCTTCGATATTGTGATATGAATTATATTAGAGGAAATTAGAGTTCTCGCTTGAAACGGTGCGTCGAGTTATTCTCACTATTTGAACGTTTAAATTCTTCCTTGTTCGTAGTTTAAAAAATTTTCAATTTTATATCTTAAATAGATTAAAAAAGGTAATATTGGATACTTGCTTCGTAACGTTACTCCACTTTACGAAACGAAATTATTTAAATTTTAATCATTTATAACTCGACTCTAATTCGTGATATTCATATTTAGTCGAAAATATCAAGTTAATTATTCAACAATAATATTCTAGACACTTAGATATAATAATTCCCTTTAAAACCTAATTCTTAAAAATCTCGACGATCGTTTTCTCGATACCGGATGTAGTCAAGACTTTCCCTCTCCTCGTTCCAAAACCATCACGGTTGGTTTCGTTTCTTCCCTCTCCCTAACGAAAATAATAACCTTCTTTCTAAATTGGAAACACCTCTCCAGCATCTCGCTTTAACTCGCGAATAATTAAATTTACCGGCAACAGTGTTAACTGATCAAAGCACCTCGTGTTCCAAAACAAGAGAAAGGAATAGAAAAAAAATTATAAAAAAAAAAAATTGACCGCGTGCGTTTCATTTCTTAGACCCTCGAGGGCGGTCACAGCGTGGTCATGGCCGGCCAGGTGGTCGCCGGAAGTCGGATTTCTGATATATCTCGACGAAGAGAGATCCTCCCCCTCTCACCGAATAAAACGCGTTTTATGGAAATAAGGTCAAAGCTGACGTCCGCGTGGGGTGGATCGAGGGGCGAGGGGTGAGGTGGCAGAGGGTGAGTCGGCGGAAAGGTGAGCGCGGCGAAGAACCGCATAATAGGGAATCACCGTGCGCACCCTTTGGGCGCAATCTTTCCGTGCGATGTTGCTAGGCGTTTTGGAGCGCGCGTGGAGGGTGCGAGCGCAGGTATACAACGAGGCCAAGAGACGAAACAAGGAGGGAGGAGGAGAGAGAGAGAGAGAGAGGGGGAAAAAAACTCTCGACAACACGCGTAACGCGGCACAATGCTCGTCAGGTTCCGCGTCGCAATTTTTCTTGGGGTTGGGGATCGGCGGCTGGGGTGCTTCTTTTTTTTTCTTTTTTTTTCCAGCGAACGTTCGTTGGGGTAATTAGACGACGCGAAGGTTAGTCTCTTTCTAGAGGGAGAGTATCTAAGAGTTTCTTCGATATTTTTTTTTTTTTTTTTTTTTTTTTACAGATTATACAGATTGTATAGGAGAGGATATGTATATAAAAGGAAGATACAGGGAAAGGTGGGTCGGTTCGTCCGCCTTTTTTTCCCTTCCCTTTTTTTTTTTTTTTTTTTCGTTTATCTCCTTTTGTTCCGGGAAATCGGAGAAGAGAGGAGGCTCGTTAGCGTCGCTAGTTCCTTTTAGATTAAGCGATGTTGCGCGACGCCATGGTTCACTGTCAGCGTATCCGCGCGGAGCAATTTGTTAATTTGAAGCGGATAAGCATCGGCTATTCCCAATGGGGGAACCCCGGTGGCATTCGGGGTGAAATTGCGTATTTATGCCGCGCATAATCCGACCATTCTCCAAATGGTGGCGAATCTATCAATGCCGTCGCATTACCGGTTTCATTTTCCTACGTCGATGGAGACACACAAAGCCGTAAAAAATAGATCCCGTCCGGCTATTTCGTAGGTCGAAATCCCCCTCCCTCCTCCCCCCCTCCATCTCCTCGTAGTCGTTTCCATCGAGGATATCGCTCAATTTTTTACTTTCGTCTCGCGCGGCCGGGACAGGGCAGGACAGGAAGGTCCAAGGTTCGTTTTTCTCTCTCTTCCGGCCTTCGTCGAACGACAAAAGTCGAAGATTTGATCGATCTGTTTCTGATTATCTTTTTTTCCTTTTTTTTTCCCCCCCCCCCCCTTCCTATTCTCCGTATAATACGGAAAAATAGTCGGATAGTGGAACTTTTTATTTCGACCGGAACGAACGAATCGTCCCACGACTCGTCCTCTCGCGATATCGCCACCGTTTAAATTTTATTCCCCGATTACCGGCTGCCATAGATCCGAGACGAAGATGCGATTTCCTTTCAATCAGCAGTCGAATCCTTACGAGGCGAAGTTTACGCTGTGCAATAAAGTCGCCTCCTCGGAGTACGCGCGAGAGAAGAATATATAAAGGAGAGGAGAGGAGGGAGGAGGGAGGAAGAGAAGGAGGCGCGTGGGATAGAGCGTGCAACGAGGTAGGCCTGCGAGACGTGGATGATTGCGAGGAATAAAAGTCGCAGGGTGTGACTGATCGTTTATCTTTGCGACAGGGATGGAAGGTTAGGCTAGGTTCGTGCGAGAGGAAACAGAGAGAGAGAGAGAGAGAGAGAGAGGGAGAGGGAGGGAGGGAGGGAGGGAGAAATGAAACCGTTACGCGTCGAGGGATATTAGGGTGCTGCTACCACTCCACCCTCCTCTCACCGCACCGCACACACACTCGAAAGCGTGGAATTTGTACTTCTATCACACTCGTTTCGCGATAACGTTCTCAAGTATCTCGAGCCTCCCCGCCTCCTTCCTCCCCGCCCTTCTCGTTTCGACGCCTTTACGGGCGTCCCGGCTTGCCCGATATCGATACCTTTGAAAAGAAATGTTGTCATTAGATGGAATTTAATCCTGCCCGGATACTCGTGAATTTTCTTCTAATCGAACTGAATATTGCGAGGGGAAACATTTTTATTTGCGTTTTTTCGTTGTTATTGTTATCGCCTTGTCTCGCGTTGAAATTACTATATACACGGAGTTGGCATCGGAGTTTGTTACGTGTGTTTGATTGACGTAATCTTAGTAAGTCGTTGAAATAAAAGAGGAAAAAATTCCTCTCCGTTTGAAACACGGTTTGAAAAAAAAGATTCTATCTCGATGTTTCCATTCCAATTTCTTTAATAACGTGGTTAATCGTATTACGTTGACTATTAATTATCCTTGATCATTATTAAATTTCCTTTGTCTCTCCTTTCGCGTGTCTCCCAGCGTGCGAGCTTCAGAATCTTATAATTAACATAAGTGAAACGGGTAGCGGAAACAGGAAGCGTTTCGAATCCCGCGGAAGACAAGAACTGTCCTCGATGTCCAATTATCTAATGAGTTAATTGAATTAACATTGGCGAAGTTTTATTATTATGACGTAATTATATATCCGTGCGCAACATCTTTTCCCCCTTTTCCCCTGTTATCGGATCGTGTCGTGTGCCGCACGTAATTACACCGCGTAGAGATAATATGCTAACGAGCCATCGTTTCAACTATACGTGCGAATCCCGCCGCAAACGAGTTCTCGCGTTCATGCGGCTGACTAATAGGAAATGGTCTAATCGTTGCATTCGATCATTAAAAACGACGCTTCGATGTCTTCAAAGGATTCGTATCGATTCGAGCTCCTTTCTCTCAATTTCTCCGTTCCGTTCGAGAGTTTTCGCGCGCTTCGAGTTACCTTTCCTCTGCTCACAGAGCAGTTCACAGAGAAAAAGAATCTTTTTAGAGTCTATTCGTACACCTTTTGCTCTCGACGCGTGGAGAATCCGAAAATATCAGGTGGCGCGGCTAATAAAAGTGTCTCCGCGATAATTAGCTTCGGCGGGGAGACCTTTTAATTGTTATCGTTAAAACAAACGAGGAAGTCCCGTCGTTGGGAAGAGGAGAGAGAGAGAGAGAGAGAGAGAGAGAAAAGAAGAAGGATACGAGGGTCGAAATAATAGCGAGAGATAAAAGGAGGGCTGCTGTTACTTAAGGGACGTCCGTTTATGATCGAGGCTGTTCGTGCTTTAGTGGCTATTTAAAAACTCTGCTTTATTACGTCCCACCCGCCGGCATAGGAGATTTTTATAATCATTATCTTTCGTACGCTCGAAGAGGCTCGGATTCTCTGCTCTAGCTCGCGGGAGGGGGAATCCCTCGTAATTTTACGCGCCTTTTTCGCCCTAAATACCTCGCTCACAAAAATATTTCGATACCCGCGATTACTCGTTCCCTTCCCCCTCTGCCTCGTGTAATTTGAAAAAAAAGTGGACGTGGACGCGTCGAAGAACGGAACTGCGCGCATCGATCGTGACCGTCTCGAGCCGTTTTCGTGACCGAGAAAGAGGAGACGGAGAAAGAAAAAAAAAAAAAAATAAAGAATCTGATAAAAAAAGAGAAAAAAGTCGAGGGTTGCACGTGCACGGCAATAACGAGACCTCTCGAAAAACTCGGTCGATAGCTCGAAAAGTAACGATTCCCCCAGCGAGAAAAATTCCGCGAAGCGTATATACGCGCATCTTGGACACATAGGTGGTGTATAATAAGGAAGCGACCTCGAGCCGCGTAACCGTGACCCTCGCCGAAGGCGCACGACGGTGAGCTCGTCAACGACGTCACGGCAACTTTACATACGTTTGAACCCGACAATGCACGGGTTAAACGATATTACATAGCGCGTTCAAAGGCGCGAGCCAGCCGGGTTAAAGCGGAGATAAATCAGCGTAACGTTATTACGCCTCGTAGAAATCGTAGCCACTTCTGAATCCATTAAGAGGCGCCGCGATGCGCTGTTATTCCCGTAATGAGATCCTACGGGGCGAGGTGTAAAGGGCTTGTATACAGGAACCGAGGAAGGTGAAGAAGGTGAAAAGGAGGTGGAGGCGAAAGAGGTCGGCTGAGATCGAGAAGGTTGACCGATCGTGGACGATTCGTCACAAGATTCCCATGGACGTCGACCCAAGCCCGAAATACCCGATACGTCCTCCTCGTCGCGACGCGTTCGTCTCCAACACGGTTTCCACGTGTCGAGCAACGAGAAGGGGAAGCTTTTGTCGTGTGAAGGTGAGTCAACCTGCACGGAATCGGGTCGTCCCTCGACAATGGATTGATTTAGTGCACTTGTGTTCGAGGCGGAGGCCCAGGAATGCCTTGGACAGATCTTGGCCAACCCTCGAATCGCGTCCCCTCCTCCTCCTCCTCGTATATCGGAACACGCTTCCTTCCATGCGCGTATACGTATATATGTATATTCGAGGGAAACGTATATACGTATATACATCGTACCATGGACGAAAAATCTGTGGAACGCACTTTCTAATCTATCGAATTTCCTCACTCGTACCCTTCTCTGTTGTCGTTATTAATATAAATTTCACGATTTATATTAATAACGACAATTTGTTTGAAAGAAAAAGAAAGGAAACGATAATCAAAGATAAAGTTTTTAAAAGTGTGTTACGTCGTTTCGAAAAATCGGAAAACAAAGGAAAAAGAAAATCACGAAAACTTTTCGTCCATACGTAAACGCGTTGCGAGCCATCGAGATGGCTACGTTCCTCGGTTTGAAACGACGAAGCGGGCGGGTGAACGGAGATGGTAAATCGGAAGATGAATTCGAAAAGCCATTAAGGGGCGACGTTGCGAGTTGCGAGCACGTGCACGAAACGTAACGCTGTCCTTTCCGTCTATTATGCGCGGTAGCGCATCGCGTTTGGATGACGCGTTGCCCTCCTCCTTCTCTCCACCTACGTTCCACCTCTTTTCGAGCTCAGAAGCTTGGAAGGATTATCGGGCGATCGGATGCGCGGTCACGCACGTGCGTTTACGACGCGCCTCTCGCATGACTCCACCTGCAAATCCGTGCCTCGCTCTCGGATTTGAAACGCGCCCGTACCTATCCTCCACGGCTCAACTCGAAGTGGAATCGATTAGAGCCGCGTAACTGCGGGGGTTTCATAAGTTACTCGGATCCGTAAGCCGATTTTTAACTCTCGAATCGTTTTCGAGGAAGAAATCAACGCGTAACTGTCTGTCCGTATATATTTTCTCTCTCTCTCTCTTCTTTCGATCGCATACAAAAACCGTGACCATTCTCGATCTTTGACACCTCTCTAAATTCGATTCAGCGGCTACTTTCTTCCTTTGTCTCGGTTTCCCTCTCCCGATCTCCCCTCCTTTGTCTCGAGGCGATTCTACGTTTACGATTCCTCGTCAAACCACCGGAATTATTATAAGCCGTCGTTTCGTGCGATTCGGCTTGGATTTTTCTTCTTTTTCTCTTTTTTTCCTCCAGCCTCGAATTTTCGACGAAGCTGGAACGCGTTCCGCGAACTCGATGGACCGGCGAGAATGAAACTCGGCCATTTGCACGGGTGTGACGTTTGGATGGAGGCGGGTCGCAAAATTACACGGAGGGGGGAAAAAAAAAGCGTTGGATGGATGCCACCTATGCCGTCCCCGTGTCTCGATGCAGCAACGTTTCACGGGAGATTAAATCGAGTCCAATTTGGAATAAAAATAGAAAGAGAGAGAGAGAGAGAGAAAGAGAGAAAAAAACGGGCGATCCTCTTGCGGAGGAAGGAAAAAATCCCCTTTCTCTCTCTCTCTCTCTCTGGTTTCCTAATTCGGATTAATCGGGTGTCCAAACGAGTGGGTTAATAAATCGCTACGCAAAGGTTTGTAATATAATTCTCGTTGAATGGAGGTTCGAAACGATGCGATCCCGGGCGTATTCTTCCTCCCCCTCGATTTTTAAGTCAGCCACGACGGTCGTGGTGCGCTGTTCGGTTTAAGCAAGCAGGAAGCTAAGGGCGGTCGAGGCGGATTAAGGGGCCGGTGAAGTGGTGCAACTTACGATCAGATTTCACGAGTGAGCGCACCGTGGCTCCGGGCTGACAGCTGGCGAAAAGTCTGTGCACTTTGCCAGCGAGAAGAGGAGAGAAGGAAAGGAGCAGGTTGCTCGCCGGTTAATCCGTGTTTCGATTCTAAGCAGGACCCTCCACCGGATCGAGGTCGACGATATTATCCGCCTCGGTTTTATTTCGGGACACGGTGCTGCCGATTAAAATTCACCTCGCGGAGCGCCCTTGACTTTTAACGAACCACTTCGTACCTCTTCACCACGTTTCTGAGGTCTCCTGGCCGTCGAATCACATCGAATGTATCTCTCGATCCTTATTTCTGGATCTCTCCTTTCTTTCTTTTTTTTTTTTTTTTAGAGAGAAGTAAAATTTTTATCTCTCTCTCTCTCTCTCTCTCCGCCAAAGAAAAAAAAAAATAAATTAAATTAAACCTGATTATACGAAGCAACGAATTTGGAATTTTTGCTCGAGTGGAACTTGAGATATATTTAATTAAGTAAAACGTTTTAACGAAAGAGTAGACGAAATTGTTTGGACACATTGCTCGAACGAGGAATCCGAGCAGGGTACGGTCTACTACAGATCGTACATCACCGGACGACAAAACTCGGCTGTTTTTAGGAGAGAGTGCCGCGCCCCATGAGGGATGATCTCGCTGCCCCTAGCTATTGAAAAATGAATGGCTCATCGAATGCACTCACAGCCGATCGGCTCCAAACACGGATTCGTTGTTTTATCAACGCCGTTTCCTCCTCTTCCTCCATCGCTCCTCCTATCTTTCCACAGGTTTATGTACACGCTCGCGTTAGAAACGAAAATCTGTGGAAGTCGAACCATTGAGCCATTTCACCGTGTAATATATAAACGAACGAGCGAGAACGAGGGAGGATGGAATAATTTCGGGGGATAAATATTCGGGTTAAAGTATCGGCTCGCGCTGTCGGCGAGAAAGCATCGGATGGCGGGCCAATTTCGCTCGCAGTGAAAAAATCTGTTTTCAGCCAATGGACGAGGGATAAAAGTCGGGAGACAAAGTGTCGTACGGGACGGCGAGGGGGCGCGATTAGCGGGGGACGAAAAATGCAGTACACGGCGCGACATTATGCGCACATGCGCGAGGTGAATGGGCGCGGTGTGAAGCATAAACCGAAGCATAAACCGGCCGAGCGAGCGTAAAGCATAAAACGCGAAATGCAACGCGATGCCCGGTGACAGATGCCGTTTATTAACACCGTGCATCGCCAACACCGTATGTCTCTCTCTCTCTCTCTCTCTCTTTTACCGTGTCGAGGCGGACGTCATGCCTGTCAATTCGACAGGAGTCGACACGCCAAGTTGTATTTCGTTTAGCGCCGGCTATGAATTTCGTCGTCCCCCCTCTGTACCATCCTCCGTTCCTTTTTACTTCTGCTTTCCCCGTTGATTCTGTTGGAACTCATCCTTTGGAACCATCGGTGGAAATATTTGAACGCTCGACCAGACTTTCGCGAGGATCGTCGCCGAATGTGACGGTAATTTATCAGCGTTTTTTTTTTTTTTTTTGAAGGGGAGAGATGCGAGTTTATTCGAGATTTTGTTACTCTTCCTTTGGAAATATTTGGACGCTCGGTGACAAGACTTTCGATGGAACGATGGTTTACGTATTATTAGTGTTTTTTGGGATGCGAGTCTATTCGAGATTTCGTTACTCATCCTTTGGAAATATTTGGACGCTCGGTGACACGACGAGACTTTCATCGCGAGGATCGTCGCGAAACGATGGTTTATTTATTATTAGTGTTTTTTGGGATGCGAGTCTATTCGAGATTTTGTTACTCATCCTTTGGAAATATTTGGACGCTCGGTGATACCACGAAACTTTCGATGGAACGATGATTTACGTATTATTAGTGTTTTTTGGGATGCGAGTCTATTCGAGATTTTGTTACTCATCCTTTGGAATTATCGGTGGGAATATTTGGACGCTCGGTGACACCACGAAACTTTCGATGGAACGATGGTTTACGTATTATTAGTGTTTTTTGGGATGCGAGTCTATTCGAGATTTCGTTACTCATCCTTTGGAAATATTTGGACGCTCGACATGACACGACTTTCGATGGAACGATGGTAATTTATTAGTGTTTTTTGAGATGCGAATCTATATTGCGAGGTGTTGCGATGAATCGGTCTGAAATGTTACATTGAGAGTGAGGATATACGAGGATCGAGAGTGTGAGGAAGAGCCGCTCTTTTTATGATCGGTAAACCATCGTCTTGGATTCGTTTAGAACGTTCGTGGAATTGAGATGGATCGTACGTCTTCCACATTTTCAATCACCATGGCGTTTGAATTTATATATATATATGTATATACTATCTATATGTCGAGTGTACTCGTCGAAGAAATAATCGTCTCTACGAACAGGGTCTTTCTTAATGACAATGAGTTTTTCCTTTACACGGATTTCTATAAATTTCTTTTTCCATAGTTTCGACTTGACTTTTTATTAAAGTATAGAGACATTTCACCACCCTTATAATATATCCTTCCGCGTATACGCGTAGCTTTCTTCCCGTTCGTTCCTTCCGTTTATCTACTTTCGCTTCTTCCTTCCTCGACGAGAAAGTTCTCGTGTCTCGGGGAGGCGTTGTTAATCGTTCCATTACCGTAAAAGCTCTCATTATCGTTGACACGAATTAGCTCTCGAGACGTTCAACTATGCATAAGGTGCATCTTGTACGGACTCGAACGATCAAATATTAATTTAATCGATTCACGTCTCTCGCTTGTCCACTCAACCTTCCCCCCTCTCTCTCTCTCTCTCTCTTATTTTTTTTATTTCCCCCTCGTTGATCCTATTCCTATTCTCGAATTAAACGCGACGATTCTTCAACGCTTATTATCGTTCGCAACGAGGAATCGGTCGGCCAGTGTATCTATCCATCGTGATGGGCACAGCGAACCGAGAATAATAGAATAACGCGGAAATTGTGTTTCGGATAGGAAAGGCGAGCTCGAATTTACGAGTGTGAAATCATTGGTATCCGCAGACGGGGAGGCAGGAAGGGAGAGTGGAAGATGTTGGTTGATGTTGCTCGACGCGAGGGTGACGGCCGCGCCACCCTCGCTCCCACGACACGTGAATTAAATGCATTTTACACTCTGTTTCCTCTCTCCATCCGAGAGAGGGATAGCGCGACCCTCCTAATGTCCGGTGACTCGGCAAAGTGGTAAGATGACCGGGGCATCAATCTTCACGCTTTCTCACTTTTTGTCAAAAGTCGAACGGGGATAAGTCTTCCTTCCTCCTCCTTTCTCTCGCGCGAACGACGCCGTCTTGGCTCCGCCTCGAGCGTTCCTCGCCTCGATGGAAGAAGAAAAAAAAAGAAGCGCGCGCTATTCGTCCTCGTCGTTCTCTTTCGTCGTGGTTTCGAGCGTTCTCGTGTCGCTTCCGGTTCCCGAGACGTTGAAAAATCGCTCGCTTCGCCCTTCTTCGCTCGTGTCGAGCATCGATCTCGAAACGTGACGAGTCGGAAAAAGTAGGCGCGTACGCTCCTCCCTCTCGCGAGTTAACGGATAATATCCACTCGCATCGACACCTTCTATCCTTTCCTGGATGGCAAGCGGTGGAGTTTGCCCGATAAAATTCCACCTCGAACTCGTTCCGTCTAGTTTTTGGATTTCCATGGGGCGAAATAACAACGCGTAGCCGAGGAGAGAGACGGTGCACTCTATTTTCGGGAAGGGGAATCGAGTGCACCGACGTCCTGACGGGGACGGGTCCTCCTCCTCCTTCTTTTCCTCCTCTTATTCTTATCCCCCGTGCTTTCTCGCGCGGTGTCGCGCATAAAATAAGTATTATGCAGAGCGCGCCGAGGGTTTCGCCGGTTGCTCGCTCCACCCTTGGCGCGACTGCCGCTTCCCGTAGTCGTCGCGGCCAAAAACTAATAAGATCGAGTGAAATACGCGCCAGCCTTCCGGCCAATAGCACCCGCGAAAGCGCCGAGTAATCTTTAGAGTAATCTTTTCGAATTCCTTCTCTCGAATCCTCGTCTCCCGCACTTTTCATACGCCGTGCATATAAAGACAGACAGAGAGAGAGAGAGAGAGAGGAGACGACGAGAAGGGAAAGGCGAGAAAGGCGAGACGACACCGTTGGTTGGTCGCCTTGGAAAGGTCGCGCATGGGGGGAGGTGTTTTTTTAAGCGGCGTAAAAAATCGCACCACCGACCGCGAACCGAGGTAATAAGTTTCGTTGGTTTATCGTCCTCGCTTCCCTGAAAACAGCAACAACGTCGAATCGTCGCCTGCGACCGCACGTCCACACGCAGCCGTATCCTCCTCGCGTGGAAGGCTCTCCGTCCGAGGGATGCGAGCGAAGGGGGAGGGAAGGGAAGGGGGGAGGAGAGGTTATAGAGGCGCGTCTCGAACCGCGTATATCAAGCGATGTTTGCACCCGAGGATCGACGAATGTTTTTCAAAGTCGAGGAGGTCGGTTCTTCGAGAGGAGTAAAAAAAGAAAGAAAGAAGAAGAAGGCTTTGCGAGCGTCGCATCGCCGTCGAGCGTTGCGTTTCGAATACGCCGCAAATCGTGCCACTTGGGGAGAGGGATATTCCCTGACGTTTTTATAACCCTACTTTCCACGGATTCTCTACGTGTCCTGGCCACGTCGAGGAGAGTTGCAAGGTTGCGGGTCGAAAATCGCCCTTCCTCGCGAGATCCTTCGCTGCGGCGAATTGGTTTTGCGGCCACGGATTAAAACGAGGGGACGAATATTTGTTCTCGAGAGAGAAAGAGAGAGAGAGAGAGAGAGAGAGAGAGAGAGACAGGGTGGTGGCCGATAAATCCGGAACGATACGAAAGTTTGGCGCGAAGAATGAGAAACGGTTCGAGAAACCGAGAGGCCCCCTCCCCTCCATTGACAGGAATTAACCACGGGCCAAAGCGCGCGTGTGTGCGCGTTATAGGTTTGCCGCGACACGACACGGGTCGTGTTCCGCAAAGCAAATATTTTTCTCGCTTTACTACCGACGGTCGCGTCACTTTCACGAGCTACCGACCTCGAATTCGAGGTTCGAGGAAAGAGGAGCAATATCGTGGAATGTGTGGCCGACAACGGTTTCGCTGTGTACGTTGCACTCGGGAGGGAGGGGGAGGCTAAGGAACTCGGGCGCATTTCATCTCGACGGAGAGGATTTATCTCGAGTCCTTCCGGGCTAGGATCGCGGGGTCGAATCGTAAAGCGGCGAAATTGCGGCTTTCAGCCTTTATTGCGGCCCGTATATTAAAATCTTTCTAATTAATTCTATGGACGGGGATATTTCATCGATGACACGCCCTATAACTCTCTTCCTTCTTTTACTTTTACTTTTTTTTTTAAGTCGATCGAATTATTCGTTTCAATTGGAAAATTGTCTCGAAAGTTGCATACCTCGCTTCGTTCCTTTTTCTTTTTCAAGACACGATTTTCATTTCAACTCAAACGCTTCGTCTTTCATCCCTTCGACGAACAATTCAATTCAAACCGCACAACGCAATAAAATCTCTTGGTTAAATTTTTTAATCGTACATGCTGACGCTGTAGCACGTGTCCACCGCCGCGTTTCTTGTTGCTCGTCGTTCCTTTTCACGCGGCGCGGCACTCGCCACTGAAGAAGAAAAGGATTTGTCGAATAATTAATCGTCGGAAAGAGAGAGAGAGAGAGAGAGAGAGAATGGCGGTTGGGACGAGAAGCGTACGGTAGCCGGTAATGCCGGTAGTCCTGACAGGATGAAGGGAAGGCTGACCGCAAATTAATCCTCGAGAAAAATTCCGGCTGCCGTAATATTCCCTTTCGGCGGCCGGGCAAAGGAAACGAGAGAGAGAGAGAGAGAAATTCACAGAGAGACGCCGACGGAGGCGCGAGGCTTAATCGAAGTCTCGACCTCTAAAGGTGGCGAACGTCGTCCCGCGCCTGCTGCGACATTATTTATTTATTTACGCCACATTCAATTATGAGCGCGAGACCGCAAAACTGATTGCGGCAGGCGGCGGCGTTGGAGCGAGCACGTTGGCCGGGATTCGCGACGCTATTTGCATGCAAATTCTTTCGAGGCGCACGCGGAAGAATCCGAGCCGTGACGAAACGGGGCCGTATGCGAGGGCGAGGCAGCCTCTCGGACACCCGTGCGACGACACCACGACAGTCACCTCCATTCTCACCTTCGACCCCCGTTCCCTCCCCCTCCGCCAACTTTCCTTCCCAACTTGCCACTCTTAGACCCGTAATCGCGCCCCTTTGAGTTATTAACTCCTAACTCTTTAACTGCTCGCCCATAACGCGAGCCGCGTCAAGATTCTTTCTCACTTCCGACCGTGGAAATAATTCTCCCTCGTGAAATACGCCGCGGCGCTTTCTTTTTGCTCCACGATCCTTACGTAACGAACGTCGTCCGTCCCACACTTCGTGATTCCTACGCGTCCCCTTTCTCGACCGACATTCTTTCCTCCCTCTTCTTCGGACTCGTCGATCGAGCGAAGGGATCGATCGAATAAGATTTCGAGGGGGAAGGAGCGATACGCGATACTCGAAGCGGGGAGGAAAGGTACAAAAGGCGCGCCGTCGGCCGTACTCGGGCGGCCGAGAATAAAATTGATAACGCGGGGAGGAGATCACCACCCGGGGCGCAAGATGCCGCTGACAATAATCTCGTTGTAAACATTTCGTAACAACATAATTGCCGGTTCGGAATCGGGCGTGCGTTCGTCTCTCTTTCTCTCTTCGTTCATCGTTTCGCTTGGCCGAGGAAGAAGCGCCGGGGGTCCTTTTAAATTGGCGACTTTTTCGGTCAACAATCGACCCTTCCGGAAGGTCGGTGGCAACCGCCCGCCCGCTCCTCGTCTCCTCGATTCTCGGCCCGTGAACAACCCTATAGACACCCTACGGCTACGCTATAATGGTCACGGAGTGTAAAGGGGCTGAAAAGAAACCGCCCTCAAACTTCTATACCTATATATATACATTGTAGCGTATACAGTATAGGCCCGTCTGCGAATAGAATTTAACTTTCACCCAATCTTCAAAGGGACTCGGATCTCTCGGCGGTTTAAGGTGAGATTTCGCGTTTTTCACCGCCTCTCTCTTTCATCCTCCCCCCCTTCTCTTCTTCTTTTTTTTCTTTCCGTCGAAGAGATTTCGATCCTCGGAGAGGCGAGCCGCTTGTTTGCTACAAATGTGATGCCTCTTCTCCCTTTCCTCGCGGTTGAGACAATATTAAAGCTCTTTTTCCCGGAGAGAAAAAGACGCTTTCACGCCCGTACCGAGTGTCTCCGGTTACATTCCTACGAATCTCGTCGTCCCTTGCTTCTTTTTTCTCTCTCTCTCTTCGTTCCTTTCTTTCTTTTTGCGACACGAGTCGTCGAAAGACACGGATGGAAGATAGGATGGAAAGATTATGGTGGTAAGCGGAGAAACGTGGCTCGCGCTTATGCATTACCCGCACCGCAGCCTGTCGATTTTTGACAGATGGAAGATGGCCAACGCCCTGACTGCAGCACGTGTTCTCGCCACGTGCTTGTCGTGAGGGTGTGAAAGTGAATTTCGATTAACTGCGCCGACACGCGTGATGCGCTGTACCCGGGCTAAATATATCTCGTTCGTACCCGGCACGTATACAATGATTATCTTCTTCTTTCCGCGTACAAAACTTTGGCTGCCATTTATTCTTCCACAATTTTTATTTACTCCATTCGTTCGATTTTCCTTATCCATTTTCCATTCGCGGTCTCTCCGCAAAGTCTTATCGCGGGGAAGGAAAAAGGCTTTCCATCTCTCCACGGTATTCGTACGCGTTCGAATTTCGAAAAATTTGAATCTCTCGGGAGGAAGAGGGAAAAGAGGGAGCGATATTATTATTATTATTATTATTATTATTATGGCCACTCTGCCGTTCCCCGTATTACTTTTAAACTTCCGACGATATATCACGGGTGGAGCGGGCAGCGGTCAGTTTCTGCGCGGATATCGCAACGCGGACGAGGGGGGATCCCTATAAAATACGTCCGAGCCATTAATCCCGAATAGAAGGAAAATATTCGGCTCCACGGCCACGCCGTCCACCTTAATATGAATACAAAAGCGATATAATTCCCGTGTCTATTATTTATTACAGCCGTGTCGTTTGCGGGCGCAAAAGCGTTTCGAGCGAGACGAGAGTGAAAGAAGGGGGGAGGAAAAGAGAGCGTAGGAAATATAATGGGTATGTCTCGGTTGTTGGCTCGGTTGTTGGCTGCACAGCGGTGCATTTGGAATGCGTCAAAGGGCCGTTTCGCGCCCACTTTGTTGGGCCGTGAAACGGATTAACACCTTGCTCGCGTAATCGTCGATCGGGTTTATTTCGCGTTTTATCGTAACCTCTCGTTGTTTATGCATTCTTTTGGCAAATTTGTTCCGCGACGCTTTGTTTCGCCGCGCGTTACATCAAAGTGGCGGGAATCGAGGGAAATCGTTGAAAAATTCTATCCTCCCTTTTTATCGTTTTCGCACGGCTTTTCGCCGTTGTTTATTTGTCAACGCGTGGCCGCCAATGAAATTTTCTCCCTCCCCCACCTCCTCCTCGATGCCGCCTCTCTGCACCGACAAATTCGAGCGATGCATAATGGAGACGTTTCAGGGGAGCGTGACAGGGTGTAACGGTAAAAACGTTACACCGGTATCCCCGGCTACCCCTCTGCCGCAAATTGACACGTCGAATTCGACGCGCGAATCAATCCGAAATAATCAGCGGAGGGGCGGGAGGGGGGAGGGGACAGAAGGGTTACAGTTTCGATTCATTATCCCCGTTTCCAATTCCACCTCCGGATATATCCCGCCTCTCTCGGGAGGGGGAATTAATGTATTATCATAATTTAACACCCCAGCGTTGTAACGAATCCCGAACAGATAATTGCGCCGCGACGCTTTCGAAAATTCGGTTCATCGAATACTCGGCTCGTCGAATTCGATGATACTCGGAGACGAAGATATTCGAAGAGATCGAGTTTATTATAATTTATTAGAATTTCGAACGTCGTCATAGTTATTATATTTTCCATCGTATCGTCTCGATTCCTCTCTCTCCATTTTCTCGCCCATACATTTCGCCCTTTTCAAAGTTTCCGTAATGCTCGATCGTTCCCGTAATCGTGAACGACGCCATCTCCCCGGAACGGGTATCGACATTATCTCGTCAGATCGGGGCAATAACCACCCATTCTCGTGGTCATCGCGATTTTCGCCGTTCCAACAATTTTCTTTGCGCAATTACCGCCGAAAGAGCGTGGCGCGGGTGATTTTCGCCCCCAAACGCCATCGCACTCGCGAACCCGCCTACCTACGGGAAGGGTGCCACGAAGATAACTAATCCCAGTTACCGCCGGCGTTACGTTTTACGTTGATTGCGTCAACCCTTCCCGTGGTCGGACAGCTCGTCACACTTATCTCCCGCGGAGCTGTTCGCTTCTAGCCTCGGATATATTCTCGCTCTCCTCGTCGCGCTTGTTAACAACATTGTTAAACCCTTCCCCGACTAGGCGCCCGCCCGATTAGAATTAGAATTGCCAATTTCTGTTGTTCCGCTCATGATGAGAAGCAGTCGTCTCTTACTCGAAGGTCTCTTGGAGAGGGATCCGGCTCGATCCGCGATGGTGTTTGCTTCGCGCACGGTCCATTGGGTTTTTGGATTAATCGGGGGGAATTAGATCGGCCGATCGTCGATCATCAAACAGCAGGGCCTTTGTTCTCTAATCGCCCGAAGGTTGTTCAGGAAGAACCCATCGTTGTATCTCGCGTGTGTGCGCGAAACGGTCCACGAGCCTGAAGGGCGAGCCTGTTTCTGTCACCGGTGTCCAGCCTGATTACCATGCTCGAATAAATTAATAAAGTCCGGAGTCGGCCTGTCGCCGACACGTTTCGTCGATCGCGCTCGAATCGTTCGTGCGCAATTTGAAAAAAAAAGAGAGAGAGAAAGGAAAGAAAAGAGGAGGAGGAGGAGGGAGGTGTTTTCGTCTCTCTCTCTCTCTCTCTCTCTCTCTCTTCGTCCGTCGTGGAATCGCGCAGACGGTCACGTGGCCGTGACTAACGCGACGGGGCACAATATTGGCAGCATCGATCACGTTAATATGCAAAGCGAATGCACCGTCGGCTATTCTCGCGGCTCGAATCGCGGCCATTAACGAAATCTCTCTCCCAGTTCGAATCTATCTTAATCTCGATCCTTCGAAGATTGGATTCGATTCTGGGAAAAAGTAGAGAAAGGAGAAAATAAAATCGGAACGACAAAAGTCGAGAGGAGGAGAGTGTTTCCGGCGATGTCGAGACATTAATCGGGCGGCAATTAATCGGAGAGAAAAACGAATGACGGATCATCGCGCCACGAGGACGATCCATTAAGCTTTTTCTTTGAGCGTTAAGATCGTTAGTTGCAGCGCCAGCCTTTTATCGAAAACGCGTTCCCTTTTTTTGCGACCCGCGGTACCTCCCCCCGAAAATCCGGAAGGAAATCCTCCGTTTCGAAAAACGGCTCTGCTGTCGATTTTTTTACGTAACAATAATATTGACAGCCTATCAATCTCGAAGAAAATACACGAAAGCGTGCGGTGAATCACCGATCAGTTAATTTCAGTCTCGTTGACATCGAGAAACGCGGCCGTCTCATAATCGATTGATAATTTCGAGAGAACGTTGAAGTTCTTTAACTAATTATTTTAATTTCAATTTTCTTTCTTTTTAAGAGTATATACGTATATTTGTCATATGGAATGCATATTTTTGGATAATGATGCGAAATGATTGGTTTACGATTGTCCCTTGAATCGATTAATTTCCGTTTACATTACGAATTACGTTACATTATTCAGCAAGGACGAGGAAGATTTTAAAAGAAAAGTATCTCTCCCTCCGTTCTTCCGCTTTCCCATTTAAGCTTTATTTCACGCGACACCGTGAAAACCTGTTTACTCGCGCGCATATCTCTACCGCCAAAATGCATTTCGTCTATCGTCTTCTTCTCTGCTCTCCTTCCTTCCATTCTTTCCTCCCTCCCCCGAAAAGAGCCGCGCAGAGCGAGACTCGCACTTTCGGAGCCACGGCAATCCTCTCGAATCCTTTTAACTCCATTCTTCTAATTTTATGCTCGACCAGCGTGGATGCGCTTTTTACGAGTGTCTCCGCGAACGCCGCTCCATCCGTATCTATCTGAAAAGTTCTTTTTTCCCCACCGTCGATAAGTAAGTTATATAGTAGATATTTCTCTTATGAAACAAACGAAAGAAAGAAAGAAAGAAAGAAAGATTTTTCAATCTTCGAAAACTGGAATCGTTAAAATCTTTCGTTGGAATGAAATGTTCGTGTTATCGTTACGAACGTAATTACACGTTCGATGTCGTGATTCCCGTTGAATGTGTTCGATTCGCGCAATGTTCCACCGATGTTTCGATCGTAAACGTCAACCGGGTCCGCGCGTTTTAATCCGATTTATCGGTATAATTCGGTTCAGATATCGCTCGGGAAAAGTTGGATCCGTTACATTAACACTACGGCAGCGGGTATAACCCCGTTACACAGAGGTGCCTACTACACTCGAAATATTGGCTTTTACACTTGCTCCCCTCCACCCTCCGCCCCTTCTCGAATTATTAAATTGATACACGCGGAACGTGTAATTCGCGCGCATCGGCCGGCGTCCAATGTAATCGACACCCGGCTGAAATTGTACACCCGCGGATCGGGAGTACATCGAAGGTAATCCAATTAAAAGCGAAATTCGCCAAGTAACGCCGATAAAATTTTCATCCGGTAGCCGTCCTGTACGTAACCGTGCGACGAATCGTTATCCAATCCTCTCTCCATCCACCGATACTTTAATAGGTATTTAGTTTGTCTCTCGCCCACCCTTCAGATTCTCGGGAAAAATCCCTGGCGCGCGACTGGGCGCGAATGAATTCGTCATTAGATTCGGTGGACACCGAACAGGTTTTACTTTAACGCACTTTCCCTCTCCACTCTCTCTCTCTCTCTCTTTTTCTGCGTTCAGCCCTGTTCGGTCGGGATTAGACCACGTCCATTGGATTTACCGAGTTTTTCCACCAAGGCTCGGGATAAATCCTGTCCTATCCCCGGCTAACGATGATTCGATACAGAACCGTCGCCGCTCTACGGTCAATCGTGTTATCATAATATCTCCCCGATTATCCGATCTTCCCTTCTGTCTTTATTGCGCCATATTTTCTTAGCGATTCTTCTCGATAATAAAATTATCTTTGGTCAGGATGTACGAAATTTATATATTGGAAATAGTGTGACAGAAAATCGGTTTTCTCTCCATTCTATTATTCTATATTATATATTATTCTATATATTGGGAAAGAATTTATATTATATAGATTATATTATAGAACGTACTTTTTTGCAAATAGAAAAACAAAAATAAATAATAGTTGAAGTATTTATAGACTCCATACGAATTTATCTCATTTTTTGCTATATTTTCTTGGCGAGTGATTATCTTTGGTATCAGGATGTACGAAATTTATATATTGGAAATAGTGTGACAGAAAATCGGTTTTCTCTCCATTCTATTATTCTATATATTCTATATTATATATTATTCTATATATTGGGAAAGAATTTATTTTATATAGATTATATTATAGAACGTACTTTTTTGCAAATAGAAAAATAAAAATTAATTAGTAATAGTTGAAGTATTTATAGACTCCATACGAATTTATCTCATTTTTTGCTATATTTTCTTGGCGAGTGATTATCTTTGGTCAGGATGTACGAAACTTATATATTGGAAATAGTGTGACAGAAAATCGGTTTTCTCTCCATTCTATTATTCGAAACATTTGCGTATCTTTAGAGTTAGTTGGAAAATGAATTTCATTTTTACAAAATTTTTTAGTAGTGGTTTTTCAATTTTTGGGATGACATAGATAAAGAATTTATTTTATGTAGATTTTCATTTGTATAGAACGTACTTTTTTGCAAATAGAAAAACAAAAATAAATTAGTAATAGTTGAAGTATTTATAGACTCCATACGAATTTATCTCATTTTTCTTGGCGAGTGATTCTCGACAATAAAATTATCTTTGGTCAGGATGTACGAAACTTATATATTGGAAATAGTGTGACAGAAAATTCGTTTTCTCTCCATTCTATTATTCGAAACATTCGCGTATCTTTAGAGTTTTAGTTGGAAAATGAATTTCATTTTTAGAATACTTTTACAAAATTTCTCAATCTTTTTGCAACGAAATAGATAAAGATCGAAAGAATTTTATTTCATAGATTTGTACAGAACGTATATTTTTTGCAAGAGAATCAAAAACAAATTAAACTAGTAATAGTTGAAGTTATAGACTCCTATTTATCTCATCGAATTAGAATATTCTCGAATAAGGAAGAAAATTTGATAGACACGAGACAGGTAATCTTGGAAATTAATTTTTCCAATTTTTCCAAGATCGAATTCAAGGATAGGATTCGATTCTTATCAGAGAGCGAAGCTGATTGAGAAATCCGATGACGCGCGAGAACGATGCGTCGATAATGATTCGTGATAACGATCTTACGCTGCGGGGCGACGCTGTTTAAAACATTTTCACACGACGAGAGGAGGTCGGCGTTTTGAATTCCTCGAGGGATGATCGCGCTTTGATGAGGGTGAGAACGCCCCGGGGGTTAACTCGTATTTCACGTGAGGCTTGTTGTCGGGTGATAGGCATTAAAATGGCGAACGGGGCATCGATCAAAGGCCTGACAGATTTTAGATTGCTCTCCTCGCGCGCCTACAAACCGATGGACGAGCCCACTTTCGTTTCGACGTTTTCAGATTTTCATTGCGCGCAGACGTATACTTTCGATGTTCGTCGCGCCATCCTCCTGGATCCTCGTTCGTTCGAATCGAGAAGAGATAGAAATTTTTTTCGATCGAGTCGAACAACGATCGTCTATCGTGATACGAAGAAGATATGCAAAAACAAGATATCGATATACGATCGATATACAACAACAAGCGCACGAATCTACCCCGTAGGAGGATTAAATTTCGAAGGGAGAGATGGGCGATTATCGGGCAAGGAGAGAAACTGGGCGTACTTTACGATAGATAGCCGGGCGCCGAATATGAGAATTGGGCGTCCAACGGTCGAATCAATTCACCGATTTGGTATTTACTCCTTCCAGACGAGCGGCCGTTACGAGTCCGACCGAGGGGTCCGGATGGCATGCTATTATCATGCGTGACTATTGTTGGACAGAGAGTTACCTCAGTCCTTTGAGTGGTGGTCCGATATGAGCATATTTGAACTCACGCACACGCCGCCGGTGGTGGTGCTCCATCGACGCGGCACGCTCTGGCATTCTGCCTACGAGGTGTTTGAATTTAATCAACTCGGTCATGCGTTCGAGATACGTTCGTCGCGCCAACTCAAAGCCCGATTAACATCAAATACCATTATGCCACTAGCTGTCATAGATCACCGGAAGGTGGACGAAGATGGGGATGCATCGCGCCGAAATTTTACCAGTTGCGTCTTTTTTTTTTTTTTTTTTTTCTTTAATTTGAAATTAATTTCTCTGATTTTTGTTAATAACGGAGTAGGACGGATTCTTTCTACGTTTTGAATTCTTGAAGGCGGTATTCTTTATCATTATATTTATCTACAATCAGATCACTTTTCTGAATTTGCTTTCAAAATATGTTTCGGTACACAGTTTTTCCCTTCGGCTGTAAGTTTGAGTATCGCACAGGAAATGAAAATTTTAATGATCATTTTATCGCATTAATATCTATATCTTTATTCATAAATATATTACATTTTACGTATCCATTACAATCTATGTTAATCAAGGATAAGATAAAAATTCGAAAAAAATCGAACGAGCGTCGAAGAAACGACGATCAGCGTCCCTCCCGTTCCTCTTAATTTTTCATTCGCAAGAATCGCAGCGCGAATTAAAAGTCTCTCGCTCCTCTCCCCTAAGGAAGTATCGCGCGCAGTGACAGATAAGCTTTTTCTATCTTTGCTCCATTGTCGGGCGAGCTGCAGCGGAAACATTGACTGATCGGCGGGACACCCTTGGAATATATAATTACCAACCCCAACCCCCTCCCCCTCGATTCGAGTAACCCGGCTTGGCCTCCTCTTTTCCTCGCTGCCATCCTCCGCTGCTGGTCTCTACAACACCCCACTAATAGGGGATGACTGTAACTCTGACGTCACCGGGAGGAAGAGAAGGAGAAGAAGCGAGGGGGAGGGGGGAAGGGGGCGCGAGAAGGAGGAGGATGCGCGTGATTGATTGGCCCATTCAAATGCTTATGAAGAGAGTCAGAAGTTGGTCGGTAGCTGATTGGCGACCAGGATCGGTCTTTCCTCGATCGGTCTTTCGATTGTCATAAGCGACGATAAATAAATTATCTAAGAAGAATTATCGTCGATCCCAAATAGAAGTTCTGTATAACATACGTACGTACGTCATTTTTTGACGGCGCAAAGGAAACAAATAAAACGTACAAATAATAAAACGTACGGTAACGAAGATGTGGGGATATTTTTCACGCGACGTTTCCGAAATTTTTAATAAAATTCTCGTATTCGTTTACATTTACGAGTTGAATTTTGTCGATAAGGAACAATCGTCGAAGGGATTATTGTTTCTTTTATTTGTTTTTCGCGCGTTTTTTAATCGTATTCGAGAAGCGGGAGGAAGCGGATTATTTTCACGATCGTTCTCGATCGTTCATCAGTGTCGATCATGGGTGTCGGATAGTTTTTCGAAAACGCGCGCGCGCGAGCGAGGGGTTTGATTAATTAATCCATCTCACGGAGTAGAAACGAGAGCGATGCGATGCGAAACGAACGCGGTGCGTGGAATTTCGGTTTGAATGCATATTGGTCGCGGCAAACAGTGTGTGTAGGGGGGAGGGGGAGATTTCATTCGAAAAGGGGGAATCAATATTCCCCGTGTCCACGGATTGACGTGAAATATTTTTTGATATTAGCGCTTATTACCTGCATCCGAACAGGTTTAACCATCACCATAACGGAGAATGGAAGAGTCATCGGTTCGGCTCGAACGCACCCCCCTTCCCCCCCTTTTTTTTTCCGTACGAGAGAGCTTTTAACGTGTACGATCAGGGGCCATTTATCCGAGCCCCGATTATTCTTCTCGTTCATTCTTCACGGCGAAGAATGAACATCCATCGAGTGGATCGTCACGACTCGATATCCCAGAGATATAAACGGGCTTCGATTCGGGCTCTATTTATTTATTATTCATCTCGTTACACGAATATTATTATTCTAACCGAATAGATTTGTACCGATTTGTCACCGTTCGCAATTTCCGTCGGATTAATCCACTCCTCCTCCGGATAAATCAACCGTGGACGTATCTCTGATGGAAAAAAAAGAAAAAAAAAAAAAAAAAAAAGAAAGGAAAAAACCCTGTCTCCCTTTACACGAGGACTCACCTTATCGACTTGCCGACCCCAGTCGCCACCGCGCTCGATAATCTATCTAATCCTTCAAGCGGTTTCCCGAGCAGAAAAAGCTTTTTTCTCTTTTCTTTTCTTTACCTTTTTTTTTCCCCCCCCCCCTTTCGTCTCTCCTCTTGTTCGTTCCGGTCGTTCCATAAACGGCGCGAAGTTTTCCCGTGAAATTGGAGAGATCTCCGAAGCGGGGAATTTTGTTATTCCCTTCTGTTCCCCCTTTTCGTCTCCTTTTTTTCCTTCGATCGCGTAAAAAATGCAACGCGCATTAAGCGGGACAGGGCGATGATCCGCGAACGATGGCCGAACTCGATGCTCGGGGAACCGTGAATGATCGAGGAGCGGCCGATTACAGGACCGTCCGCGAAAATTATTCCGAAATTTGGTTACGACGATTCTCTCTGGTCTGCTTCCTTTCTCTTCTCCGCTCCCCTCTCTTCTCGATCCCCGTTATTTACTCGGGTAATCTCGTATGACGGATCGCCCACCCCACACCCCCTTTTCCCCACCCCCTCTCTCAGGGGGTGGTCGATACGAATTTACTTAGAGGGCTGATTTTCCCGCCAGCACAGTTTTCCGTTCCGTTCCGTTCCTGACTGACCGGTCATTTGTCCGGACCTTATCGCACCCCGGGGACACCGTCCGCCTCGTGGCTTGTACTCCATGTTGGATGCGTTTCCAAGTGGCTGTCCTTCCAAGCGCCCGCCTTCCGCTCGGTAAAAAAGGAGAGGAGCGTTTCCATGACTCGAATTCTATCGCGTTTTTGACGAGTCGTAAAATCGTTCTATTAATCGTTCTATTAAGAAAGCGAACGGAAGAATTTCGCCTTCTTCTCCCTTCGTCTTTATCAGCTGTTCTGCATCGAGGGAAAAAGGGAAAAAGATTCTTTTCTTTTCTTTTTTTTTTTTTTTTTGCAATCGATTATTCGATTATTTTGATTATAATGAAATGGGTTTTAATTCGTATTTTGGAATTTATTAAATCACGAAATTTATTATATATCGGTAAAATCGGTATACAAAGGTTTACGATCGTAAGTCGATTCGAACGTTTTTTTATTCGTCGGTGGAATTAACATTCTCTCTCGCTCTTTTTCCTCTTTCTCGCGCTTTATCACGCTTTATCATCGCGACCCGTGGAATATTTCTAAAGGGCGGGGGAGGGTTGGTTGTTTGGCAACGTAACGGTAAATAGGTGTTAATGCGAGGCATCTTGAACAGGGGTGAGGTTCGGACGAGTACAGGGTGTAGCCTGCGACGAGATTGTAAAGGACGGCCATCAGGGCGGACAATGTATTAAGTACCAGAGGGACACCATTCACGGGGGATTACCTTAAACGCACGAGCAGGTCCCATTGTCTAAACTGATGGTCCAATCCAACTGGCGGAGGACTAACTGAATTCGGTGCCACCTCGTCCACACGGGAAGACCTATCTTGACCGATTGGATACTCTACGCCTTTCTCCTCCTCCCCCTTCCCTCTCTCTCTCTCTCTCTCTCTCTCTCTCTATATATATATATCCAAATGAGATGTTCCTCCTTGAGATACTCTATCTCTCCTTCGTGTCAACTCTATACACACACAGACACAGGCTGTTGGTAATCTAGCTTAATGGCGATTCGCAGATAGTTTCAGGATTTAACTGGAATTTTATCGCGTGCGATAATTACGCTGTCGTCTTAATGGCGGGTGTAAAATGCCTCTTCGAGTTGATGTCTTCAGTTGGAAACTGTGACGTAATGGATACGCTTCGACCATAAATTTATCCATCGATTATCCATCGATGTACCACGCCAGGACGATCGTGCAAATTACGAATGTAATTTGTTAACGCGTCGATAGGTATAGCGTCGAAGATTGTTTCAAACGTAAATTACGTTGTCTCTTATCCTTCTTTCTCGAGTCTTGTTTATTCGTTTTGAATTATCGTATTTTTTTTAAATACTTTTCTAACACAGATGAATGATTAACAAAACCGAGAGTAAATATACTAGACTCGCTTGGAAAAGTATCTTCTTCGAATTACGTCTATATTTCGAGCAACGAGTAGTCGAAAAGGAAACTTGTTCCGCATGTGGAGCGTTGATTTTATACGTTTGTCACATCGCGGCCCTGATTAAACGAGGCAGAAACGCCTCGGAAAAAGATAGTTATCTGACCTCGTTGAACTTGAAACGGTTCGATTAATTCAGTTTATCGGTTTATCGGCGTGCAAAGTCAATAACATCCCCGTGGTGCGGCGCGGCGCACGGTTAAATAATTACGCGCCACTCGATTGGTCGAGTTTCGGTCATTGTCGATTCTTCGTGCAAACAACCTCTCCTCCCCCCTTTATCCCTCCTCCCTTCTTCCTCCTTCATCCTTGGTCCTCGAACGAGGCGAGGCCTCTCTATCCGCTCGAGAATCTAATCAAACATTTATGCTAAATCACGAAACAATCCGCACGGAATCAGCAAATAAAAGGGCCCGTAGCCCCATTTCGCCGCCCCCTTAAAGCCCTCGCCTGGTCATTTGACTCTCCTATTTACTCGTGCTCGACGGACAAAAAGTTGATGGACATTCCGCGCCGGACAAAAGGCTCTGGATTGAGCGAGAGAGAGAGAGAGAGAGAGAGAGAGGGAGACGGGAGGGAGGAGGGCAGCGTCAGTATGTAAATTCTTAGGGTTGGCAGACACTGGCTTTGGGGAGGGAGGGGGGGCGAATTTGCATGGGCCGCGCATTTGCGGCGGCGGCGGCTACCTTCGCCAACGATTCCTCCTCGATTGCCCTCGTTTATTAAGATTAACTTTTCTCTGTCTCTCTCTCTCTCTCTCTCTCTCTCTTTCTCGAGTGTAATCTCAAGCCGAGCACGGATATACGAGTTTATGGCTAAGCCTCGTCCGCCCATTGTTTCTCCGAAGATTCCGATTACGAGGAGGAAATCGTCCTCGATTCTATCTCACTCCATATATATATATATATATATATATATATATATATATATATGGGATAAGCGAGATTTTCACCTCCGTTGACGAGAAATAATTATGTAATTCCTCGATGATTTCTACTCTATCCCTTGTACGGGAACTACTGGTTTTCGTTGCGTATCGATCTTGAACGATCGCAAAAAAAAAGAGAAAAAAAAAAGCGATTTCGAACTCGAAACTAGACTACCGCTATTATACACGAGCAGCGTAATATATAAGCCAAGTCGTAAAAGCGGCCTAAGTCGTAATAGGTAGTTTTACTCGGGCCTCGTTGCATCATTAACGGGTAATAAGAGAATTGTGCGCGGCGTAATAATAATCGTACACCCGGCGTGTCTGAGAGCAACAATTAACTCCCGACATTATCGGCGGTCCTCTTTTCAATAAACGTTGAAACGAGCGTGCACGACATCGAGCGGCCACAATTTTTTGCGCGAGCACGATTCACTCGCTTTTTCTTGGAAATTTGCGCCTCGACTTGTAATTGGCACACGTACATATATATATATATAACGCGTTATCCGCCTTTCTTCTCGTTAATCGACCAGCTATTTTCCCGTTTCAAACGGAAATATTACACGCTCCCGAAGAATAATTGTCACTCTAGAGCCCGCATAATCACTTGTACGCGATTCCTCCCTTCCGATCGTCGTTTTATCCGTTCCAAGGATTTAATTAATTACCATCGACGCGAATCGTGCACACTCGCCAAAACCAAACGATCCCTCGTAATCTTAATCCAAAAAGTCACCCTATATGTTGCAACGGTTGATCGGCCAGAAAGAATAGAGGCAGCGTTCATTTGTCAAACTCGACGCCATCCGTTTCTTCTCTCCTTTCGAAGCTCGACGACCTCCACGCATTTCGAAGCTCTCGCAATCGTGCGTTGTCGCGCTCCACCTCCTCGTTGCTCGCACGCACGACGAGGATCGATCCTCGAGGATACCGATATCTCGGGGAGCGAATCTTCCACGAGACATCATCATTCTATTTCCGCGCCGCTCGTCGCCCATATTCCGTGTCGTGCGCGGAATTCAACCACTGTGCCGCCACGATCGATCTCTCGAGAGATACAATCGAGGGTGGAGAAAATGGAAATTACGCGCGTGGTTACATTTGTTTCTCTCCTTCGTTCGCTTCCTCTATAAACCTTCTTAACTTCTCTCTCTTGGCTAGGGGGTTCGTCTAACGATCCGTCAACGATGATGTATGAATCGTATACGTTTTTCGTATACGATATACGGGATGTCACTCTCGATTAGATTGCGTGGAATAACGTTGATTCGAGATTTCCAGATCGTCGTCGCTGACGATTTTAAAATTTGATTTTAAATTCTTGCGGGAGATTGGTTCGTTCTCGAGAAAGAGAAGTAAGAAGATTCGAAAATTATTAATTAAATTATCTCAGTCAACGATCTCGATTCAATTGCGTGGAATAACGATTCGAGATTTCGAGATCGTTGTCGCCATGATCTTCAATTCTGTGCGTAAGAAGATTCGAAAATTAAACTCGAATCGTTGTAAAAACGAGCTATTATATCCTATCAATTAAATTATCTCGATCTTGAAGAAGGGAAACGAAAACGTATCTAATGAAAAGAATAGACAATTTACGGAAAGAGATAATCGCGTTCAAATCACTTTTTAAAAAATTCTTTAACTTTAACACGAAAATGCTTCCGCCCCAATCCTCGAACGTCTCTATCCACCACGCTGCAAGCTAACAATCGACTAATGGCCCACGTTTCCGCCAACGTCGTCCACCCTCCGTTATAATGGAGAACGCCGCTCCAATATATAGCGGCAATTTACTCTAATTTTAGAAGCCCGCATATCTTTCTCCATTTCCTAATACAAATTACCTATAACACAAGTCGCTCCTACATACCACCTCTCCTTAACCAACGGTATTGGAAAAATTCCACGTCTCACGGATAACGCGGAAGAGGGAAAGAAGAAAAGACACGAAGACGCACACGTTGATTCGAGCGTTTGCACCGCGTTAAAGAAGTAGGCACTCGATCGGCCATTCTTCCGCCCCCTTTCCCACCCCTAAGCGAAGGGAGGGGACTCCGCGTGTGCGTGGCAGTTTTCGAGAATCCGTAAGCGCATGAAACGACGACCGCGCATCCGAATGCACGCGTTTTAGCGCGGATGAAATGCGTTACGCGCGCGGGGGGAGAGCTTTACCGCCGCGGGCTGCGTGCGGAGAGGATTACGCACGGGGAGGGGGAAATTATTGGCGCGGGCAAAATGCAGGGCCGCGCTGCCAACGATTTAAACTGTCATTACCTTGTCGATCAAAAGAAAAGGGATGCCGATCGATGATCGACACTCGTGATGCTCGTCAGATTTGTCCGGGGAACAATGGGGGGAGGGCGTACACGCAGAGCACGGATCAAGACTTAATAACGGACTCGACGCCGGATTTCGGCAACCGAAATTCGGGAAATACCGTTGATCGGGCCGCCTTTGTACGCGGGGGAACAATGGGTGGCGTTTTTTTGCGATTCCAGGGTCGGAGCTGCTATCGAGCGCGAGGCTACAATGGCCCCGTTCCCGTCAAATGCGTCGCTTTTGTTGCGCTTTAATTGTTTCGCGTTGTTTTTTCTTTTTTTCCTCCCTCCCTTTCTTCTTTCTCCTTCCCTTTCGTTGTTTTCCTCCTTCCCTTTTTTATTTCTCGTTTGGGAAATATTTCTCGACCGTGTTTTGAAGCTGTCTCCTCTTCTTTTTTTCTCTCGTCACTAGTGGCGAGATATTTGACTAAAAGACCTCGTTTACGAGAGAGAGAGAGAGAGAGAGAGAGAGAGGAGGCGCGTCGTAAAAATTGGTGAGCTCTCAACAGGGAGGAACCTCAAACGGCCTCGGGTAGGTGCTAAAATCTGGGGCATAAACACTGACCGCGACATAAAATGGGAGTATTGAATCGTCCTTTCTTCCTTCTTTTTTCTTTTCTTCGCTCTTTCTTTCTTCCTTCCTTCCTTCCTTCCTTCCTTTCTTTCATTCCCTTCATCTCGCCACTCGTTCACTCGCGGTTCGGCATAAATCACCGCCGCCTTCGTATTTATATTCATAGGCGCGTTGAGGAAGATTGAAGAGCTGCGGCCCCGCTCGGGAATCGCTCGTAAAATCCGTTAGATTGTAAAATATTGTTGCGACGATACGAAAAGCCGACCATCTTCCGCCGGATGTTCCGACGATCGTTTTCGAAGAGAAGGATCGAGAAATCGCCGCCGCCGATTTTCTTTCTTATTTCTTCCTTCCCTCCCTCCCTCCTTCCTTCCTTCCTTTTCTTTCTTTCTTTCTCGGGAGAAACGACATTTCTCGAAACTCTAATAACGCGAAACCCGGGAACGATTACGGGGAGATATACGGTACAGTTTAAAGGGACACTTTGACACGAAAATTTTTACAACTGGCGTGTCGTCGCATCGCGACGTATTAAATACTTCATAAAAAGCGTGGGCCGTGGCCATGTTTGCGAACGCGTACCTATTCGCGTTCCGTTGCGGTGAGCACACACATTTACGCGGCCATCACTGCCGCTGTAAATATTTATCCTCTCCGCTGTTGCGGCCACGATATTCGGTGCAACGATCTTGGAAGGTCGATCATCGTTGGAACGAGTGCGGCTGTATTTCGCCACTGAAACCGTGCCGCTATAACGTACTGAGAACCGTTTGGGGGAGGGGGAGGAGGGGGCTAGTTGTTGTGCGCTCCGAGACCGCAGACTCGTAAGTAACCGCTCGTCTGGCGGAAGTCTGCCGAACAACATCGATGAGTAATGCGACGTGAATGGCCAGTTATTAATCACTGTTGCGAAGCCAAGAAGACGAAGGAAGCCGCGCGAGAAGTTAACGTATGGCGTAGCTCTATCTACAAAATGCTGTTGGAATATCGAGTGAGTAATATAATCGTCCGTTTTCCGTTTAACTTTGGATAACGCGAATAACATTCGTATCATTTGCGTAGCAACAAATTGTTGATCGAACGAACGAGTGCGACCCACGCGGCGATAGAACGTAGGACGTGGCAAGGAGTAAGTGATCGAGGAGAAAGAATATGGATCGAAACGATCCCGTTTCAACGACCGGATCGGTAACGTTGTTAATTCGAAATCAAGGTTCGGTTAGGGAGCGCAAACATTGTTTGCAGGATTAGCACGGATGCACCGTGTTGCTTCAATTAAGTCGTATTTCCTAATGTCGCGTATACCCCCGGATATCTACTCAGTATTATAATCAGACGGCTGGAAGCTCTCCGATCTGTTGACACGGACATGCCACAATACGCGACATTGATGTTTGCGGGCGTATATTAGACGTTGGCGTGTAAACTGCGACCAACAGAACGCCGAGATGTCAATTCATTAACCAGGTATTCGATTATCGAACCGCTTGTACCGCTGCCCCGATAATGTTAACAATTTACTATTAACTAATTCCTCCTTAACCCATCGCATAACCCGATCACCGTTGGAACACGAGCTTCGAGCTTCGTCCTCGCGTTGCTCTTTCCGGGGAGGTTAACCAGTTTGCAACGTTGCTATCCCCTCAATTATTTTGAGACGACGTCACGTCGGACGTCACCTTCGATCGGACGTAATTAACGCGGTATGGCGCTTTATTTATACCGCCTATATATTATGCACCTAACGTTCACGGTCATACGCGTATAGATGTATAACCGTGCATACGTAGCCCGGTTATTCGCACACGCACACACGTGCATCCTATAAGGACATCGACACGTGCTACCAGGGTGCAGGAAGGGGGTGGTTCGAGTTCGATCCTCCCTTGGTCGTCCTCCTCCTCCTCGCTGACGCCACCCGGCCGTCCACGGAAGAGGAGGAGGAGGAGGTGGAGGAGGAGGAGGAGGAGGAGATGGAGATGGTGGGGGGAAGGGGTGGTTGACAGTGACAGATGACCGCTGTCCAGAGTCCAATACGTATACCCCACTGGACTGGTGGACAGTCCATAGTGTCCTGGAACCAGCTACGTAACATTCCCCCTCCCCCCGATACACAAACCGCGTGTGCGTATATACGAGGCCTCTATACACGATAGTAATTCGAGGTTGCACCGGTCACGGAATACGCCGCGAAATGTCACGTAGCTATCCTCCTGGTGTCATAGGTCGCACCATTCATCGCGTGTGACATTTCGCCACTCTTTTAATAGGAGGGCTCGAAATGTTAGCATTCTTTATGAAACGTGGAGGGGGGAGGGGGTTATTCGGTAGGGGTCGGTTGATGATTAGCCTTTGAAACGAGGCGAGGCTCCGTCTCGTGAATATCGAGGGAATGTGTAGGGTAGGTAATTCCAAGTAATATTTTTTTTTTTTTTTTGAAGCGATCAGTAAATTTTAATATTCGAAAAATTATATTTCTCGTTTTTTTTTTTTCGTATAAAGCATCTTCAGGCATTGTTCCATTATTCGTCGAATATAATGAATATCCTTCGTTTCAATCCCGTTTCGTTTCGTTTCGTTGAGCGCATTTTCTTTTCTGCTGGAAAATCTGCAAAAAATTTCCACAATTTCGATTATTTCGAGAAACTCGATTCAACGATTATCTGGAAGATTGGAGTTCCAATTTTTATGTATTGGCCATTTTCATCAATCTTGCATGCTCGTCCAAGGAGCTTATATCGCGTATAACAATCGCGACACTTAATTCGTCGAGCGGCTAATCAATCAAATCCGGCCGAGACGCGAAACTTTTCCACGATATCAGCGTATCGGATCCGAGGGCTTATCCTCCGTCCAGAGAAACAACCCCAACTTCACCCCATCCCCCTCCGCCCCCGGGGGGGATGATACCAGATTCGGAATTCCGAGCGGCACTCAACCGACCCTTGACTAATTACCAGGGGATGACTGGCATCTTCTCTCACTTATCTCTATAGCTTGCTCCCTTTCAATCGAATTACTTTTTCTAGGTATTCACTCGTGGCGTCCCAATTTTTTGGCTAATTGACCGGTGGCTTCCATCGTTGGCTGGATCTTCTCTCTCTCTCTCTCTCTCTCTCTAGAAACGCTCCGAGACATTTGTCTTGTCACTTTGGACAGATTGAATTCGGAGGAGGTCGACCCTTAACCTCTCCACTCCCCTTTGTCTCTCTCTTAACTTTTTCCGTGGAGAACGATATCGATCGACTGGAACCTCTCTCTCTCTTTCAACCGATCCTTTACGATCGTCTCGCGTGAAAAATACGCAATAACGCGCGATTTTGGAAAGGATCAGGGTCGTTTCCAGCAATTTGCGAACCGCTTCCCCAAAGGAATCGGCGCCCTTCCTTTTTTCTATGCCACTCCTCGAGGACTTCGAATTTAGCATTTTACGATTGTTGATAATAAGGGCGGGGAGGAAGGAAGGAAGGAAGGAAGGAAGGAAGGACCCAGGTGGTGAGTTTCGCAGAGGAAACCGGCCTCTCTCGTTCCAACGATTTTCGTACGCGATGGTTTCGAAGGTATCGAAGGCCCGCCTCCCCTTGTAAACAGCCCTAATGCCTGGTTACGACTTCGCTTGCTCGCCGCGCTGCCTATTCTTTATGATATTGCTGGATTAGACTGAAATATTTCACACTTGGAAATATCTGCCGTGCTTACGTTTTATGACGCCGCTCGCCTTGCCCCCTCCCCTCTCGCCCAACTCTCGTAAACGTGCTAACTAGAAGCGCTCTCGTTCCACGGAATTCCGCCTTTCGAAGTGGCGCCCATCCCGCGCTAATCCCTCCCCTCAGCAATTACATTTCCATTCCATTTAAAAGTACGCGTAAAATTTTGAAGCGAACGAAAAATATTTGTCTCCTTGAAAAGAAGCTGAAGAGAGAATAATCGATTATTCGAACTACTAACTTTATCCTTAATCGTTTCGTTCATCTTTAAATGATCCTAAATTATTCAAGAAAATTCCTTCCTCAATAATCGTATCATCGAAACCAGTTTACCAGTTTAAACGTTAAATTTTTAAATTTGCTTTACATTTTTATTACTTTTCATTACTTATAGATATGGAGACGACGCCACGCCCGTAATCCGTGAAATCGCGAGCATCGTTGAGGGAGCATCGGTCGCGAGAAAAATGGTAGACCGTGTCAATGCGGTCTCCGCCTTTGACCGCGATAATAAGTACGAATCCCGTTTCGGATTCCCAGCGGAAAACCGCGGGCAGCCCGTGATAGCGCGTATGAATAATTGCGACGACAAGCGGGGATAAATAATACATCGGGGCGACGTTATCCGGCGGCGATGAGTTAGAGCCGAGCGAGAAACTTCGCCGCGAGACCGGTTTCAAGGGGTAGATCTTAATCTCGAGGCGGAACCGCGAAATGAGGGATTGTCTCGAGGTGACGAGGCAGCAACGATTTTCCAACGGAAAATCATCCGATCTCTCTTATCTTGTCGAAAAGCCTCTCCTCTCCCAACCAAACTCTTCCCTTATCTCGAAAATTTTCGACGACGAATTTTCTCCCTCTCCCCCCCACGAAAACGCTCTCTCCTCGTCTCTGGAAAATGTATCGACGACGATTTACGCTCGTCCGATTTCTCTCTCTCTCTCTCTTTCTTCCTCCTCTCTCCGTCCCTGAGACAAAATCGACCGGCAAAAACGGCTCTAATTTGATTGGAGAGCACTAACCTCTCTCTCTCTTAGGGATGAAAATACGTTTCCGACGAGACACAAACCGAACGCGGTGTTTTTAGGGGGAGGAGGGAGGGAGGGAGAGGAGCGGGATTTGAAAAATGCCGAATCCAATTTCCCTGATGATGGTCCCTTGGGAACCGAGGAACCGACCACCCTCCGTCTTCCTCCGTGTTTTCGTCGCGTCCGCTCCCTCCCTCCATTGTCGACGGCTAAAAACAAATAGGGTAAGAGGGATAATTCGTTTCCTCCGTGACCGATGGAGGATCACTTTCTCTCTCCCTCCCTCTCTCTCTCTCGCGCGTCTCGAAGAAAAATCAGATCATTCGAATTAACGTTAAGTATTCTTAGCGTATATATCGCGGATAAATACAGCAAGCCTTGACAAAGAGACCGACAAATGATTATTTCGTGCGTAATTGTATTATATTACGCGACACGATTGCGTGTCCCGTATCTGTTTCTCTTTTTTCAATCGACAAATGTGCCGTTTTCTATTCTTGAGTTTCGTGCAACGCGGTCGGTAACAATGCAAGATCGGTGTTATCGGTATACGCGTATTTCGTATATGCTCAATCATCGGGCACGAAAGAGTGGCTGGCGCGCCCTCGACGAAGTCAACGCGTCATTGCAATAAACTAGCAGCGTATGCTCGAACGTGTATAACAATCCGCGCTGATTCCACGTACGATCGTGGAAAATTGTATCGAGAGCCTGGTTTTCGTTGAAATTACACGAACCTACGTGTGTTTCACCTATTTCCCCGACGCGATAATTAGGAAATTTGTCACCCCGGGAGGAGAGACATTAGATGGAAACAACGGGTCAAATGATATTTCCGCGAGGCGGCAGTAAAGACGTTCTATTCGACTGTCCTTCCGCCCCGACTAATTAACGACTAAGACTCTCTCTCTCTCTCTCTCTTTCTCCCATAATATGAATACCGTACAGTCATCGACCGAGTCTCATCTCGTCGCACGGTCATCGTTTGCAACTCGCTACTAATTAAGACTTGCGCCGTTATATCCCCCCCGGTTTAAGCGCATCGAGAAGCCGCGACGCGGGGGTGCGGGCGACGACGACCGTTGTGTTTAGAACGGGCGAGATACATCCTGCCCGGGATGAATAATCCTCGCGGAGTTGTCGTGCGACCCGCAGGAATTGCGTCGCATTAAACTCCGCCCCCGCGCGACGACTTGGCTCGGCGACGTTCGAAGAGGAACAATGAGGTGACAAATGTCTCGGTCCGACGCAGGGCCGAGACCCACCCTTGGCGAGCTCTTGGAAGATTTAAGCCGGACATCGGTATCGAGGACAACGGGGAGAGTCGAAATTAATAATCCGATTAGGCCAATATTCTTCGATACGATAGCGAATTGGAACCCGGTAATCCGGTGATTTAGGTTTTCCTGTTTAATCGTTAAGGAGAGGAAAGTTTCACCGAGCATGGCTCCCTTTCTGATTCCCCTTCACCCGATTCTAGTTTAGTTTAGTTGGATAGTTAGGAACGATGAGGTGACGAATAAGGTCCTCCATGGACGGCCGACCCCCGCGGCGTCTATTTCGTCGACTCGAGCGTGGGACATCGGTAAGGTTGAGGAGGAGGGGAGGTCGCTTTTGGGGTGCGCTCGATGGACCGTTGCCATTTGCGAAGGCGAACGAAGTCGAAGTCGTCTTAAAATCAACACGAGTTTATCGATGGCTAGCCTCGATCAACGACGTCGATCTCGTACGCGGATGAATGTTTGGGAGAGGACGTTGCGCGCGTTTTGACACGTGTCACTTGTACGTGACTGGAACCTGTGATGGCGAAGAGGAAAAGGAGGGAAATCGCGACGAGCAAGGCACGGAACGTAAATAGCGATATCTGTCGGTTATCGAAGAGGAGCTCGGTTTGGTAACGAGCCATCAGCGAGCAGGGGCCACATGGGTCCCGATAATCCCAGAAGGGGTTACCGAACCCTTGTCCAATGATTTGCGGAAATTTGAATCCCGCTTCTCCACACTCTCTCTCTCTCTCTCTCCCCCATTCGCCTGTGCAGTAACCTGGATATTATCCATTCTCCCTTCTCTTCTTTTCGTTCCAACCCCCTATCCGTTGGACGAGTGACAAGTGAACGCAGCCCACTTCGCTCCCCTTTCTCTCTCTCTCTTTCCCTCTCTGCTCCACGATTAGACTCTCGTTTTACCTCGCACGGTCCGCTAATGATTTTCGGAAGACGCAGAAGCCGGTTGAAGAACAAGTTGAGCCCGAGGAGCGACACGATGTTAATTAGAACGGCGTCAGGGAGCGCGCCGCATCCCCTAAGAGAGCGAGACTTAGCGACTTGACTTGATTTCGAGGTTTTCGAGGCCAAATTTGAATCAGGGGTGGCTTCCTGTTGAGGCAAATCCCGGTAGGAAGTTGGCGTGGATTACGGGACGCATCCATCACCCGTTTCTTTCGCTGTTCCGCCTTCTGCTTCTCTCTCACGGAACGCCAAGGAATAGTATTCCTCCCTCCTAGAGATGTTTTCTCCTATGGAGAGAGAGAAAGAGAGAGAGAGAGAGCGGATAAATTGATAATACAATCGAAGCTTTTATCCCTCTCGAAATTCTCTCGAAAGACACGGCGGGGGATTATGAATTTCAAATTTCGCTCGCGATAGGTGACGCGTAAAGCTGGCATTACCGTTCCTCCGAAGTTTAAGACATCGTAGGAACTTTTCACGGTAGACTGAGCTCCGGGATAGTTGGAAATTTTCGAATTTCCGACCGACACCGAGTCGGTCGTATCGTCGCCGCGGTGCAACGACCCCTCTCTCTCTCTCTCTCTCTCTCTCCCTCCCCCTTTTGTCGAACGCGACGCCATGAAACCTCGGTGAAATTGGGAAGAAGGGGCGAGGCGGGACGAATTTAATCGAAAGACACAGCGAAACGTATAAATGCAAAATCTTTTTTCAGCCGGTCGAAATGAGAAATGGAACGCGTATCTGGCTAATTGTTTCGTTCTTTCGTTTCCCCTTCACCTTGTCTGGGATCCGCGCCCGGGGTAACACCGTCGATCTCCTTTTAAAAACGCATTAAACCCGATCGCGCGCATGGGGCGCGATCTCGGAATAATATCTCATAATTAAAGCGAAGCCCGTGGCGGGCTACGAGTATCAGTCAGACTTAGCGCGGCGATCTGTCAAGTCGGTCGACGAGAAATCCAGACTGGAAAATCTCAACCCTTTTACGCACGGTCACGTGACCTGACAGCAAGGGGGCGACACGTGACCCACCCCCCCTCTCCTCCCATCCCATCCATCGGTCTCCGTGTTTTAGATACGCGTGTCAAATCCCGAAACGAACACTTTCATCCTCCCTTTCGCCACCCCTCCCTCCCTTCCTCCTCTCGCCTGTATCATCCCCTTCCTCTTCTCTCCCTCTTCCCCTCTCCCGTTTATTCGTAAATAAACGTAACATCGCACGACGATTTTAATTTCGAATCGAGTTCGATCGGATCCCATTTCGTAATATTGTAGAAGCGAGAGTTTCTCCTTTTCACGCGTGAAAATCGAGACGAACGGTGGCGAAGGTAACGGAGGAGGAGGAGGAGGAGGAGTTGGTGGAAAGGAAGCACCACGTAATGGCGGCGAGGAAAAGGGGTGCGTCGGCTCCTCGTTGGTTCCACGAACTCGCGAACTGAACTCCACTAATTCTTTTTCTAAGTTTCCGCTTTCGCTACTCTTTTGTGATGACGTCACGGTGTCCAGCTCGGAACGGCGGAAGACAGCCACGTTAATGGCCTCGTAAAAGTTAACGACAATGTTCTCTTACGATTTTCCGCTATCCCTTTGCCCGGCGGTGGTGGTGGAGATAGGTGGGTGGGCCATCCGTTAGATCTGCCGAAAGAACCCGTGCCCGAAATTATTGTCGCCGACGTGGAATTAATTTCCGCCCTCGCCCCCTCCCTCCCCTTCTATTCAACGGAGGAGGATTGAATCTTTGGACGGTGACTTCTCGATGCGTCGGGATTAGAGGAAAACTCATTGGCCGCGATTCGGAAGTTTGGAAAGCCTGGACCTGATTTTTACGACTTGCTCGTTCGGCCTGGCAACTTTTAATCCGAATGTTCCTCGATAAAGCGGGGAAAATTCGTTGAAACTTAATTTCTTCTCGTATTGTGCGGATACAATAGGGGGCGAAAGATCCTCGTTGGATCAATTCTCCTCCTCGTCGAGACAATTTTTTTCGGGGGGGGGGGGAATAATTATTTGTTTTGTCAATTAAAATAAAATCGAAATATCTCGATTCCTTTTTTGCTAATAGCGTAAAATACGAGTATATATAATTTTCTAGAAAATATATTTACCCGCAAGATCGATGATCGGATAGATAGATATCGAATTCCCAACTTCTCTTTCATTTACATCTTCATTTAAATGAGGATAGAATTTGGAAGATAGAATTTTAGAATTTATTATTATCACACCCCCGAGATGATTCTCGACGATTGATCGAACTAAGAGCCAAGTTTTCATCCCCGGAATCAGTCGTAAATTGAACGGCCCAGGAATCTTCGATAATTGGAAGGCCGCTTAGCATATTTCTGGTTCTAATCACAGACACCAGTCAGTAAGTAAGGGCGGTTTAAAGTCTGTCCCGGCAATCTCCCTGCTTCTGTCTCCCTTCGCGCCACCCTCGTTGTACCGAGATAGGGGCTTAGGGGTGAGACCAATCTGCTTACAACCCCCTTAGCCTGAATAATTAACCCGGGGAGAGGAGAATGCGCGCACGACTTTTTGCCTGTGTCATTTATTACGAAATCACCTTGTTCGTTAACTTCGTATTTGAATGTGAATAGGAGCGCGTAAAAAAGAGAGAGGGAAAGGGAGGAAGAGGGAGGGGGGGAGGTGGGGAAACCAGGACAGGTAGAAAACCACGATCGTCTTTACCGTTATTAATCGATCTTCCGGAATTTGTCATGCCTCGTGCAAACACCATCTGAAATGACGTTCGAAAAATTTTTTTTCCATACTTTTTTCTCTTCCAATTTTTTCTCCCCCAACATCCTCTCTCTCTCTCTCTCTCTCTCTCTCTCTCTCTCTCTCTCTCTCTCNACGCCGCAACACTTGAGCGTTCCCAGGTACGTACTAACAGGGCGGAGGGGGGAGGGGGTTATCGGTGACGCTCTCAGGTTAATTCTCCGTCATTAGTCACACGTCGGCCGAGCCCAGGCCGCGTCCGTGGAAAAATTTATTAGCCGTTCCGTGGAGCACGGTGTTTTCACGCGTAAAAGTGTGTATTTGCATGCGCAGCGCCACGGCTTTCATTTGCCTAAGCCACGGAGATCCGGAACGGGTTCGGGATTCGTTGAGGCCGATTTCGACCACCGCGATGCGGGGTGAGGGGGAGAGATGTGCTAGCGCGGGATGGACGCAGGGATTAATGGCGATTTTGAATATTTAATTAATGAAAGTTTCGAAGCCCGCTTTCGAACTCGTTTCGAACCCCTCCTCCCCGTTTTTCGCGCGTGTTTCTCTCTCTCTCTCTCTCTCTCTCTCTTTTATTTTTTGTTTTATTCTCATCCTTCCTTTATATCCTCGCTCTTCTTTTTTTTTTTTTTCGCTCCAGCATCATCGCGCGAACGAATTTCATCCCCGGTGGATATTATTCGAGTTCGAGTTCGTTCGAGAATTTTCGGGTGCATGCATCCCGTCTCGTTCGAATCGACAGCGAACGACGTTTGATGAAATTTTATAAGGGAGAGGGCGAGTTTTGGCGGGGGTTGTCGAGCGATTAAGGGAGCCGCATTTTGGCAATTATCTCGATTTGTCAAGTGAATGGATTATCACGCGAACGTTACTTTTAATAACGAGGGTCGTTAGCTTTCTGACAAATTTCGCGGCCTGAACCGCCCACTTCACGCCTGGGCTGCCCTCTGGAATCGGCCGAATCCACGATAGGAATTCATTTAATCTTCGCCACGGTATTAATTAATAACGACTTGCCTGCGAAGGATGATATCTCGTAGGGGGAGGGTTGCGAGGCTTCGATATCGGTTGTGCTCTTTACGTATCGATTAATCCGTGCTTTGAGTCCGTTCAACGCGCCGTGAACGATTACGACACGCTATTTTCGTAATTTTCTCGAACAAAGTTGAAACTTTGAAAAGTTTCTCCGTTCAACAATGAACAACGAGCTTCTTCTCTCGATCTTTCCATCCCCGTTCCCATTTCCATTTCGCTTGGAAGCGAAGGAGGAACGTTTCGGAAAGGGGCAGAGTTAAGGACGAAAATGTCGATTGGCGGGTTAAAAGTGGAAAATGGAAAGATAAAAAAAAAAGGGAGGGGGGAAAGGCGGTGGTACGCCCTTGAAAAACGATCGTTAACTCTTGTTCGCGATGACCTCGAGCCATTTGCGCTTTACCCGTCGCACGGTGACTGAGTAAGTACAATCGTTTTTAGACCATACTGTATAAACCCCACGGGCAGAAAGGGGTTAGGGAAGATCATTATCAGAGGCTTAACCACGCGAGAATTTTTAATCAGAGGGTGCGTACCCCTCTGGGGTAATACCGTTGCTCCCGATAAACGGACAACAATTGTCGGCCGCCTCTATTTAATTTAGAAAATCGCCCCGATCCACCGTTGGACAATATTTAACCGTGGCCCTCGGTTTTCGAGTAGGTGCTACCCCGAGCGGGATTACTCGGTTCAGGCCAGTCATCGAAACCACGCGGTGACATTAGAAGCGGTGGTCGGTGCGCGAGTTACCGCCGCTCCTGTATTAGATTCCTTTCACCGTGCGAATACCTGACCATAAAAAATACCCCCCGGCTAGCCAACCCCGCTATTCCACCAACCGAATTCCCGTTCGATTTCCCTCCCTCCCTCCCTCCCTCCCTCCCTTCCTCTCGAAGAGATTCGAGGAGGGAAAACTCGGAGGACAATTTTTGGAAATTTTTATCTCGTCTGGAACGATTCGCTCGAGCGAAGTAATTTCTCCTTTTCGATTCCTCCATTTCCCGTGAAAGCGGAATTCGAGATACGGCGTCGTGCACTCCGAATTCCCTCGAAAACCACTAAACCAAACGAACCGTGGATATATATCCAGAGCCCCCGAAGTGCTCGAAGGAGAGGACGCTGATTAGCATCATCTTAAGCTCGTACACACCGTCGTAAGTACTCCACCCTTTTGGTATTCATATGCAAAACTGACCAGATAGTGACCCGTCGATTTACATAACGTTAGATTGACCGTGATTTCGTTCGAGCAAAGGGTTTCGCCAGATGGAAACTGCTACGAGACGCGTAAATTCATGCAAACTGTGTCGTCTTGAGGAGGCCGGTGGTTGCTTCGTAATAGAAACGGGCAAGTGTTCTCCCTGTGTTCCATCCACGACTCGATGATGGCGGTCCTCCGATTGATTTTAACGGAGAGAGAGAGAGAGAGAGAGAGAGAGAGACACATACCCAGCCACACACACACACATACGCACGCACGCGTCCGTTCTCGGCCGAATCGATACTCGCACGCTCGGAATACTTTCGTTAATACGCTTACATTCTGCTGCCGGCCGAGTCGCGGACCCGTGAAACATGGTATTAAGGGATACGCCGATCCCTGATGGTAACAAATGATAGGATCCTTAATGGTCGAGGCGCGTATATGGGCTCGCGCTACGCATCGAACTGTCTCGCCAACTGAATCGAGTTGTCCCTTTGATCGATCGCTTTTGTCACCGCTTGCCTCGCCGTGAAACCGCCTTTCCTCCGCGCGATCCTCCCTTTTAATTACGGGCTTAATTACCTCTCCCGTCCCGCTCGCGTTCTCTCGTTTTCGCGTACGCACGGCGGGGAGGGGGGAGCAACTTTCGCCAACTTTAAAACCTTATTCCCCCGTGGCCTGAGTCCACGACAGTCGATACACTCGCCCCTGTATACAGGGTGGACAGGTTGGAAAATATTTCCAATCCGCTCTTCGATTCTTCGTAAACGATTCTTTTTGTCGACGACGACGAAGATTCGACGAAGATGTAGAGTAAAAGGCGTCCTTGTTCGAGAGTACAAGTACAGTCGTTTACATCTATCGCCGTGTTTTTCTTTTTCTTCTTCCTCTTTTTTTTTCTTTTTTTTTTTTTTTCTTTTTCGCTTACGTTGGAATGATATCGAAGTGATCGTAGATAAGTAGTAAAGTTAAGCGCGTTCCACGATGATTGGCCACGATGAGAATTGAATACGAACACCGTGTATATTCGTAGGTAGAGGCGCGTATGCAGGAGAGTAGTGTGTACGTAGTAGGGTGTACGTAGGGATACGGGTTACTAAGGCCTCCATAATGACCACTGCAATCCTGCCCTCGCGCACAATCCCATAATTAAATCCGTTAATCAAGGCTTACTGCTCGGGCTGACCCTATCAACTTGGTTTATTGTGATCTGCGTAATCTATGCTAAATTAAGACGGACCGTCGTCGCGGAATCGCGGGTCTGGTTTGCGTAACGTCGTGTTACGCGTTCGGCATTAATTAGACTCGGTACTTAGTTTCGATTACCGTGTCGTTTTGGAGCGCGAAGCGTTTCTTCTTCGTCTTCTTTTTTCCTCGAGGAATTCAAAGAGTGAGACCGTCGAATCTATCTATTCGCGGATAGGATAAGACATTTTCGAAGAATAATTTTGGTCTTTGAAGTTTTTGAAAAAAAAAAAAAAAAAAGAAACGAGAAATGAAAGAAATCGCGATTCATCCACTCGACTTACCTTACCTGAGGCGTGCGAAACTGTTTCCCCGATGATCGCACAAAGGAAGTAATCCATTGATCTCTCTGTGAAATCTGGTCGAAAACCCATCGCCGTCCCCCATCGTCGTAGCTCGCACGCCTCATCTGCGCAACAAGGTGGGCATTCATCGAGATAAAAAGCGAGATCCTCCGCGTTTCAGAAGCGGATCACCCAAGTTTCTTCGTCTTCTTTAGATTCGTCTTAGAATTAATTGTCTGGCTTATCTCTCCGGCTGGCTTCCTCGTCTCGCGCTTTATTGCTCGAAGAACGAAGAGAAAGAGGAGGAGGAGGAGGAGGAGAAGAAGAAGAAGAAGAAGAAGAAGGCGCAAGGCTTTAAGCATCGATCGCGGCTCGAATCCGTGGCGGAGGCGGCAGGCCATCTCCCCCCTTTTCGATTCCGCCACTCTCGTCTCTCCAACCGTTTCGTTGGCTTTGAAATGACAGAAGTCAAGTAGAAGAGTAGAAATACGGAGAACGTGGTTGAAGTGTAATTGGCACTGGAGTGCACTCGTCTTGGTTCATTAGAGAAAATATCTTCCCCATTGTCGAGGGGCTTAGGTAGCTTCGCTAGCTTTCCGCTCTTCCTCTTTCGCCCGTGGTCCGCTCATTTCTCTCTCTCTCTCTTTCTTTCTTTCTTTTTTTATCTCTCTTCCCAGGAACAGAATTATTTTTGTTTCGAGTGGATACGGTCACTCGATGCACAACCAACCACCCCTCCACGGGGTCCACCCTCCTCGAAGCAAGCTTATTGTGAGACGTGGAAACGTGGAAAAGCTTGCGTGACAGTCTAATCTTCTCGAGTATTTCGGAGAATGGAGACTGATTCTCGAGTGATCTCGAAAGGAATTGACCCGGACGAGTCTCCTCCTCCTCTTCCTCCTCCTCCTCCTCCTTCCAACCGGAATTCCATATTTCGCGTTTCTTCGGCTTTCCTCTTTGAACTCCTCGTCGTGGTAGTTGTTTTCGTCGTCGTAGCTGGAATAACTGAAAAAAACCAACGCGCTTCCACCGTCTTTTGATCCGTTGGCGTAACTTTGATACTCTCTCCTCCCCTTGTGTGCGTGTGCGTACCTTCGGTTTACGTTTATTCCCAGGGATAAGAGCGCGGGACCACTCTTTGGCATTCTTATGAAGCGCTCTTGTGAAGCCAGAACGGCAAAAAGTTCTTTCCACGCTTAGAAAGAGGAACACTCGTCCCGTTAGTTGATCGCTCGAGCCGATCTCGGAGCCGAATCCAGTTCGAATCCAGTTGAACCAGGTGATTTTCGGGAAACGCGATGTTCGAGCATCGTGGATAGGGGTGAAAATAGAAAGGCGAAATCTATCACAATCGCAAAACCTTAACGCTTGAGAATCACGCGTTGAGAGGAACTCTCTCCCCTCCCCTCCCCTCCGTATCTCGTTGAAGAAGAAGCTTGTTCCCCCCCATTACGCGATAAAAACTCACGTTTAATGGCCACCATGTTTTACCAACAGCTTATTAACCGCAAAACGGTTTCTCCTCACGATGGCCCTTTTCAAATTCCTCTCCTTCCGAGCGGCGGGGAAAATATGACAATAAGCGCGGTGCAGATGCAGCCGGGCAAGAACGAGAGAGAAAGAGAGAGGAGAGGGGAAAGGAAAGGGGTTACTACGTCGCACACTTTTCGAGAGGAGTCTCTCTCTCTCATCGAGCCCTCCAACCCGGAAAGGAGAAATATACGGGCCCGCTTTGTATACGAGTTGAGTGTGCAGAGGTATAAGAGGTTTTTAAGAGAACGAGTGCTTACTTCTGCATACCTGCATACTTGAGGTCCGCGAAAGCACCTGTTGAAACCCGTCGGTGCTTTCACGGAGTCCATTCGCTCACTTGGAAGCCGATTCACCCGTTCGTTCGTTGAACGATCGAGATCGTTGGTTGGATCGATCGGCGCCCGCTCGCGTTAATGGAGCCTCGAGTTTCCAAGTGAAATATTTTTCCTTCCTTCTCTCTCTCTCTTTCTCTATTATTTCAACAAGCCGCGGCTGTGTCTCGAAGCCGCACAGACGTTAGACGCTGCACGCTAATCGAAACGAACAAATATCGTCGTCGAGCCACATCCACGCTCTCTCTTCTCCCCTCTCTCTCTCTCTCTCTCTCGAGAGTAGCGTAACCGTTTAACGCTCGGTGCAGGCAGCCCCTCGACACGAACGTAACCGTATCGCGTGATGGAGCGGCACGAGAGGCGAAACACTGATTATTTATAATCAGGCCGGAGGCACCTGCTAAACGACGTTCCCATGCGAGCTGAAATAGTTCGAGGTTTACGAAGGGGTCCCAACCCCTTTCGATAAAAAGGCAACCACGAGTCGTGGCGTCTGACGCGTCACAAGGTGGTACTCGTTGCTAAATATAGCCGAGATACCGCGGCACTGCGCGTCGTGGAAAAAAGAAAAAAGAGAGAAGGAGAGAGTGGAAACCACCGCCGCCGTAAATATAGAGCCTCTCCCACGACGGTGGGACCGCTCGATGGATATTTTCACCAGTTTGTTTGGCCCTCTGTTGTACCGACCCCACCTCCGAAACGCGAGAATTTACGAAGAGGAGGAGGAGAAGAATCGTCGAGACGACGATGGTCGTCGGTCGATCGATCGATCGATGATTGGCAAACGTTTTAAACACCACTCTCGAACGTTGTATAATACGGAGTGTTTAAACGGAGATAGAGAGAGAGAGACGCGGAGAAGGGGAGTGGAGCACGAAGAGATAGGATACGCTATAAATCATACAGCTCCGTTGGCTGGGTCACGAGTGGAACGGCCGTGAATCCGTGACGGGAAGGAATAAGCGAGAGTGGAACTTCTCTTCGAGAGAAATGATGTATCGCGTTGAAAAAAAAAAAAAAAAGGAACAGCTTTCCCTCTCCCCGGAGTTCTGATATAGATTTTATCGGGGAGTGAAAGCCGCCGACCTACGTGACGGCTCATTACCCGGTTCCCGTGGTGGACAGTGGAACACCATGGCCACCCCATTTCTCTTAAGCGACACGCGGGATAACTATACATATACATGAGACGTGGAGGCCAGACGTGGACAGAAGCGGCCATGTGTTACGTCTCATCCCAACGCGGGTCCCCTGGTCAACCATTCGCATTATAAAACCATAAAACGTAGCGTTTTCGTGGCGAGAACCCCCCCCCCCCCACCCTCCCCTTTCGTAGGGCAGTGGCGGCCATGTGTCCCGACACTTTTTCGGAAAAAATTGGTGTCGTGAAACAGCCACCCCTTTCCCATTCGATCCTCGTCCATCTTCATACAAGGGGAAATAGAATAAAAAATTGTTTTCCACCGCCGCTCTCGAATTACCGGCGTGGCAATCTCCTCGGATGCGACGATTTTTTTCATTCAAATGATTCGACCCCTCCTCGTCCGCGTTCGATTGGGTGTGTTTCGTTGGTCGAAGAAAGGGGGTGGACAAGGAGAGGGGTGAATAAGGACAGGATTTTTAACGCAAAGCGAAGACGCGAAGGGAACCGTGTCCTTTCTTGGAAAAAAAGAAAAAGAAAAGAAAGAGCGGTAGATTCATCCCAATTTATACAGTGAATAAAACGTGTTTGCTTTTGTCGCGTTAAGTGGCGCCTCCCTCCTCCCTGCACGATACGTATTTTTTGCAAGTGCCATCTCTGGTGCCACGTCTCACTTTTATTATTATTATTATTATTATTATTGTTATTATTATTATTGTTATTATTATTATGCGTATTTACTCGTTGTAATCGTTCGATCAATTTTTATCGTAGAAAAATTTTATTCGACGAAAAACTCGGCTCCCCGTTCGAGTAGTTCGATTCCACTTTTTATATTTAGTATCGATCGAGCGTAGTATCGTGGCTCGCATCACAGGGCTTTCCCGTTACCGTCCGCCACCTTTTAAATATAAAAACGCGTCCTCGTTCCAAAACCGGCCGCGTTTCCCTTCCACCTTCGCAAGTGTTTTGGGAACACTTCTCTAGAACGGGAGACAAATTCATCCTTACAATATCCGGAATATCAGATTCCGTTGCCGAGAGGTTGTTGTCGTTAATCCTCTCCTTTTAAGAAGACTTTCTCCTTCTCTCTCTCTCTTCGAGACGAGGAGAGGATTGAATAGAATTAATAATCTAATTGTTAACAGGTACGAGATGGGAGAGATGAGAAAAGAAAGACGAGAGTCGCGTTTTTTCGGCGATTCAAAGGGCCTTGCCTGCGAAGAATAGTAGCCTTAACTAACTATAGACTCCTTGGACGACATAATCTCTATCCTAACATGCGAAGCGAGTGTGTTCTTTGCCGCTAAGTACACATTCAATCCCGCCTTCCCTCCTCGGCTCGCGCGAGTGTGGGTGCGCTCAGAGAGAGAGAGAGAAAAAGGGAGAGAAATGAGAGGAACAGAGAGAGAGATAGGCGCACGGAGAGAAGAGAAGAGAAGAGAAGAGAAAGAGTTTACGCGCGGGGGTGTGCGCGCGTGTTGTAAAACTGGCTGGCGTGCGTACGTGTGAGAGAGGAGGGAGGGAAACGGGACGATGACGAGGGGACACGAGCTCTGATCTTTATGAGTCACCGTCATTCGGATAAAAATACCGGGGTGCTTGTACAAACAGTTACCCTTCGGGTGTCTCTCGTAGCGACGTTCTATCTCGGACAGGTTCACACGCCACTCGACCAACCAGGTGGCCTCACCTGAAAGACAACCGAGACACATTTCCTCCTCCTCCTCCTCCTCCGCCTCCTGCTCTTCTTTTCCCCGTTTTCACTCCCTTGAAAGGAGAGGAACAACCGAGGTTTCGTTCGTATAATACGAAACCGGGACGGGCGGCATTCGAATCGTGCATACCTCGCGAGTTGTATAGACGAATAACAGGGAGAGAGATGTGGATCGATGTGAAACGATATATTTGGAATATATATATATACATATATATATGGAAGATTGATACCTCGTGTCGTATGGTAATCCGTAAAAAAGAAAAGAAAAAAAAGAAGAAGGAAGTGGCAGATACCCAGCAGATATCCTCCCTAAATCATTCGAAATAAATTCGTTGGACTCGTGTATGTACTTGTGGACGCGACGAGCCGACTTTTTCGACGGTATGACGATGCGGATCATTTGTCAAGGAGCTGTGAGCGAACGATAGATCCCGTCGAGGCAAGGCCTAGGCAAGGCGATCGTAAACTCCGGAGGATACCGTTACCATTCTCTTCGTAGCGGCGGCACGAGCGTACGCGATAAATAATAAGGTGGAGGACCGTGTTCTGGTTCACGGATTCTCGGTTCATCGTTTTCTTCCGCGCTTGTGTTCGAGCGTTTGTGAAGAGGAAAAGCGGTTAAAAAAACGTGGAGGATCCGTGGATGAAGAGGAGTGAGAGAGAGAGAGAGAGAGAGAGGGAGAGAGAGGAGGGGGGTCCAGGTAAAGCGATCGTAAATAGCGTCGACAATGGGCCGCTGTTTGACACTAATACTAATGATCCGCGCTACGGGACGATAATAGATAAACCGATACAAAGGCGACGGAAAATCGGTGAAATTGAGCAGAACGGATGTTTCGCCGTGGGCCTTTGAACAGGCAGTTTCCGGTCGGTTGGCCACGCTCGCCCGACTCCCGACTTTAATGATGGGAAATGACGGTTTATGAGCCCGACGACGAGTTTGATTTATTCCCCGCGTACACCGCTCCACGATCTATCCCGTAATAGGGATCCTTTAAGCTGCACGACTTCCGTATGAGAAAATAAACCTATTTATTTCCAACTTGGGCTACGTCCAAGCTTTTTGAATCGAGCGTGAAGGTTCGTCTTCTCGATTTAATTTTTTATTTTTCAACAACGTGACCGTGGTGCATATAAATACGCATATCTTACCACGTTCCATGAGATAGATTGGAAAGAAGAAGATTGACGTTGATCGCGTCTAAGTTTTAAATTTAAGTTACAAATTGTTGTTGTTCGAGGGCTGATATCTGCCGTTCGAAAGTGAAATTATAACGCGATCGTGTCCAACAATTTGAATGCTTTCGAAACGGAAATTTCACTCGTCGCGTTTTCGGAAAATAAACGGCGACGACAGCATCTCGCATCGGGAGCGCGTGTCGCATTATATCGCGCCGCTCGGTGATCGATAAATTCGTTTATTTTCAAACGCGATTTCGCGATCCACTCGACGGTCTCGTATCGAATTAAATACTCGTCTGGCCTGGTCAAATATCCGGACGACATCTGCGAGCAATCCTCCTCCCCTATGTTAAAATATATACGTATATATATATATATACATATCCTCCATATTTATATTCCTCTTCGTTATTTACTCTCCGCGAATACGCGAAAGAATTATCGGTCGCCGATAAATCCGATTTCACCGTCGATTAGATCCAATTATCGCGGATTAAAGCGGGCGCGAGTTACGCAAGCTCGAAACGGTCACGAACAGAGAAACGAGACGGAGAGATCGAGCTCGAGTGGGCGTTTCGTGACACGGGCCAATAAAATTGCACCCGCTAATTTCTCTACCCTCGAGTAAAAAGCCTCGTCCTTTCCTCTTCGTGGCGCTCGATCGATTTTGGAGGGGTTGGAAACCACCCACGGCGAAGGAGATACGCTTTTTAGATCTTCTCCAGGGCGTTTAGATCTGATAGATAGACTTTCTCGTTCGATCCTCGCCCCCTCGAGAGCGAGGACGAACGTGGCGTGAGAACGTCTCGCCACCTGCGTGATCCTAGGATTTCCATTATCGAGAGCCGCGTTATTTTAATCGATCCGCTTCACGGTTAATTTTTATCGCGTACCAAACTTTCCTGGAACGAGATTCGTTCGTTTCCTTCCATCCGGTCGATAACTCTTGGCCGAGTTTACGAGTCGTTTCCCGATACGTTGACGCGATTCCATGCAGGAATCGGAGTAGGATGTATAGGGAACGGCCACGATACGGAGAGATAAAAATCCAATTTAATCCCCCGGCTAATCTTTACGGGCGGCGGATTTAACCCTGTTCGAAAGGAGGCTATAGCGTATACTTGGCTATACGCGAGAGACCTGCCTCGTGCGAAAGAATAGTAATTTTAATGGCGCGCCTAATGACACCCGGGCGCTCGATATTTACGGCCAATCGGCGAATTGCCGCGACGGGTGCAATCGATCCGTATATAGAGGTGGTGTAGTACCGGCCGGTGATATAAAAGATTCGATGCAATCGCGACGGGTCATTATATCGTCGTGTCTAGGAATAAACGGCGACCTTCTATCCGCTTCCCTTCCCTTCCCAGTTTCGCTTTATTATTCTTGTCCACCATCGGTCGGCGGTGGTATCGCGGGCACACCCACGACGGCCATAATTCACTGCGAGAACCCATGCAACCCGTACGTTACTCTCGCCCATCCACAACTTTCAACGTTGTGTGTACACAATTTTGCAACGCCCGCCACTCTGTCTGTCCTGCCTCTGTCACTGTTCTGTCACTACCGTCTACTTATCGCATTGCCCCGATATACGATTCCAGAGATCCGGAGAGAGAGAGAGAGAGAGAGAGAGAGAGAGAGGGAGAGGGAGGAAGACGGCGTACATACACCGTCGTCACGTTTTTCATTTCAGGTTCACCTTTGCGCGGGGAGTCCATGGTGGTACCGATTAAATGGTACGCGCGACATATTGTTACGTAGTAACAGTGGCCTTTGTAATACGTGCCTGTACACCACCGCGTGCTGAAATTCTCGTAGACCTCGATTTCCAGCCGTACGTGATTCCAATCCTCGACGACGCAACACTGGGAAAAGAAATCTCGCGGTTTTCAAGGAAATCGTGCGATTTTTTTTTATATGTGCAGGGAGCAGCGTGGTGGGGTAAAGGAGGAGAAAGGGGGATTATAGGAAAATCGAGTCGAGAAGTAAGTTGAGATTTGGTTTCGAGGAAAAAATGGACTGGTTGAAAAAGAATATTGGGATAAATTTTATTATTCCATAGATTGTGTACATTCTATGAATTTCTATAAGAATGATTAAATCGATTCGTTCTATATTTTTAAAATCGTCCGATTGTACTATCGATATCGAATATTAGAGAGTGGTTTGCTTTTCGTGATAAGTTTTCACTGCCGTTCTAAAGGATGGAAGATAAATTTATTCCCTCGTTAAAATCGAATACAGAATACACGCAGAAAGAAAACGTTAGCAATAGTGTTTCTGTTCGCCGTGTTCCGCCCCGAGGATGATATCGATTTCGCGTTGAAGGGTGGCCCACACGATTGGCGAATATTAATTGCACGGGCTTCCGTCCGCGCGACACCAAAGGTTTTCCCCTCGTGCTCGATTGATGTCAACCCCGAAAACGAGCATTGACCAAATCAAACCGTTCCTCTCTCGCTCTCTCGCCCACGAATCATTCCGGAAATTGCGTTTTGTAATGCTTCTGACTCCTCTCCTTAACCCTCTTGCCTCACCGAAACCAGAAACAAAACGAAAAAGGGAAAAAAAAAGGAAAAAAAAGAGAGATAAAGAGCACCGGCTGCTTTTTCTACAATACTCCGCATTGTCGCGGAGAACCGTAAAAAAACAAGAACGCTCACCCGTGAAATGCAGCACGCATCGCTACATGTATAATACCCACTGTTACGAAAGTGTGTAAGCAAGTTTGGCGCGTTGACTCTCGTGGAGGAACGCGCGGTGAAAAGATGAGCGTCCCTCGTACGCTCGGCGCCCCCTCGTCGCTTCGCTATAAAGCAGTCACGTGTCCTCCCCCCTCCCTCTCCTCCCGAATATGAGGGCCCCCCCTTATATTCCTCCACCAGCGTGAATGGTGTACGAGCGAACAGAGATGCTCTCACGATGGGGTCCTGCCCCGATGGCGTGACGCGATGGTGTGACCAGTAACCACCGTTCTCTCATTAACGGCTAATGTCGATTCCTCCGTCGAACTGGTCCCCGTCACGACCACGGCCCTTTTATTGGAAATATCGGGAGGAGGGAACGTATCACGCTTGGGTTGTGTTGCGTTCGATTCTTCCTCCTCCTCCTTTTTTTTTTGTTTTCCTCTTCCTTCGTTCGCTCGTGTGATTTCGATGATTAGTTGTTCCTTCCGGATAGAGAGCATCTCCAGATATCAGATTCGAGAAGGGAGGATTTTTTCGTTCAACGGCGTCGTTTCAATCGAGGCTGGAGAAGGGGAAGAGATGTATTCGATCAAGGGGTTAATTTTCATTTTTCATTTTTCATTTTCCTCCACCGATCGATCGATAAGTGGATTCATCATTGGCGAAGGGTCTTGTTCGGATACTTGTGTAATGCGCCACGTAGCCAGTTTCGTATCGTGGCGAGATAGCATCGAGAGAAGGAAAAACTCCTTCCGTTCGAAGGAGTTGAGCGCGTTCCTCCTCGTTTTGTCACTTTGTGCCCGCGAACGATGAAAACGGTCGGCATAAACTCGTCGGTGGCTCGAAAAGAAAAAAGAAAGAAACGAGAAGAGAAAAAGAAAGTTATACCAGCACGATAAGCATCGCGGCCTCCCGGTTTCGTTTCGCTCGTTTATCACCGTTTTATCGGGCCTCGCTCGACCGTTAATTTACATTTCCTGGCCTCGTACGTTGCCTCTGTCTCCTGCTGCCCTCCGCGATTAGCGAAGTACACGGTAAATGGGATCGAAGACGCAGCGCCACAACCGGTCCCACCATCGCCTCGCGATCCCACCGCTTTGTTTTACGATTCACCGAGGCGAGGAGGAGAGAGGCAGATATGAAACGATGGGACGAGATCACGATCTCCCACGTTTTATCGTTCCCGTAACGGGGCACGTTAATCCGTAACGCAACGCAACGCAACGCAACGCAACGAATCGAGATTTCGAAGGATGATCGGACGCGATTAAAATTTTAACGATTCCTCGACACGTCGACGATTCCTCCATTCGTCGCCACGACTCTTCACTCTCGTTAACGATCGTTCAACGCGGGAGCAACGTTTCATAAACGTGGTCAGACTTGCAGTTTATACGCGCGCATATCCTCCTCCCTGTTTAGCATTCAGACGACGCGCGTTAAATTAATGTAACGCGGAATTAATTTACGCGGACGTTTCTCATCCGCGTGGCCGGATGCACCGATCGTAAATGGAAATCGATACGCACAACGGTGTTGGGGGATCGTAAATGGAAATCGCTCGTACGACTCGTTACACTGTTTACATTCTGATGATAATAATCGTCGATCGTGGCGCATCGTGATAACGATATTCCATAACGCGAAACGAACCCGCTTTGTTATTTGCGGATGCGCGGGGGCGTACGAAGGAGCGGGGAACGATCTTCGCTCGCTTCCACGTTTCGTTTCGTCGCGTCGACGACACGTTGGGCGTTAATTCTCCAATGCTCTCGGCTCGATGAATCGTCGATCGGCGATGGAAATAGTCGATTTAAGGAAATGGTCTGCGTGCCACGCGTCCCGCTCGCGGATTCTCGTTCCGTTCGAGCGGGTTGAAAAATATCCGAGGACTCTCCCCTCCCCTCTTGTTTTCTTTTTCTACGCGAAGAAAAATCGAGGCGGACGAGAGCGCGACGTCTCGCGATTTGTCAAATTCCTCTCCTTTCCCCTCGATATCTGGATGAGAGCGACACACAGTCGAATACCTTTCCTCCTCCTCCTCCTCCTCCTTCTTTTTCTCCTCCTTCGTATCGCATCCGTGTCGGTGGTGGTCCGTGGCAAGCGTCCGCTCGAGGAGGGGAAGGGGAGGGATTGCGCGACGGGGTTTTAGGTTTCAAAATGATTGGGGTGAAATTGGGGTAAGCCGATACCGTCTGGCCACCCTCGATGTGATTTCCTCAAGGGCGTAGATACGTACGCATATCTACCTACCTACCTACCTACCTACCCACCGGTCAATTTGGAGACCGTCTGTCACTCATGGAAGAAAAGATTCTCCAAACTACTTTTGCTTCTTTCTCGTAATGATCCCGCGTCACGGGAGACGCTTCTTCTCTTTTGGCTCTGGTCTCTTTTTTCGGATCGGGTTTCGCTTTTGATTCACTTTTGTCGGTTTTTTTTTATATATGCGCTCTTCGATGAAATACCTTTTTCGAGACGAAGGGGAATGGGATTTTTGATAAACGTCATCATTTCAATTGTATCGAAATGGAATAACATTTTTTTTTTTTTTTTTTTCGTTCTGAAAAGGGTTTTTAGGCTTCGTGAAGATCAAGTTTGGAAACAGTTTGAAAGTGAAAATAGATAATTCAGATCGCAGAATTGTATTGATATGGGAGATAGTTCCTTCGCGCGAGGAGAGGAATTAATTTGATTTATCTCGAGGAAAATTTATAGTATATATTTATAAAAGCGGATCAAATGTAATAACTACGAGTACATGTACAACGAGTAAGTTTATTCTAAAATTTTTAACTAGTTACTTTTTCAACATCAAAATTCTCTCGAACTCTTATTCTTTCTGCCACACCTATATACACATATACACAATCATATACATTAGCTTTATTATTAACGAGAATTTCGAAGAATCCTTTCCTTTTTCAAACGAATCCCCTTTTTCAAACGATCCCCTAATGGATCGAGTACATGTCGATTCGATCTCGTTTCACCTGGGAATCACGAATCGATTGGCCGCTCGTCCCTTTTTTTCCATTTCGAGAAAATGAAGATTGACAGGGTCCACGTGTCGGCCGCTCGCCGACACGAATCGTTTTCCGCCCGTGCCCCCATGTCGTGCCAAGCGGCGCAGCCCCCTCCCTCCCCTCCTTAGAAAAGGAAAACCCGTTCGATGAAGGGGGTCAGCTCGCAAATTGACGAGCGTCAATTAACAACCGTGGTCAGTTGCGGCGTGTCTAAGACGGCGGCGACAGGACTCGTCTCACGGTACTTAGGATCGTTGGTCGGCTGTGGGTCATCGTAGCCGATTGCCCTTGTTCAATGTCCCGATGATCGGCAAACAGAGGCTTGTGCGTGCCGCATCGTCGAATCCCGCCGATCTATATCTGGGAACTGACCACCGGTCACCTCCGCTGCTCTCTTGATCCTCGTCGACATGACGAGCGTGTTAAACGCGCCCCTTGAACGCTTTCATCACGGACACGCTTCCGTTTTCGGATCTTTCACCGCGATAAGAAAGGACACACGCTTTGGACTTTACGCTCGTCAAACACTGGGGGAGGGGGTATTAACAGTGGGATGACCAGTGGTCATCGGAGGGGGTTGCCAACTGCAAATAAAGGACGCGTTTCTCCGCGTGGGATTTTTGCGAGGGAAGGGAGAGAGGGGAAGAGAAATACAGCGAGGCAAATTGGCCAAGATGCGCTTTCGGGCGTGGAATAACATAACACGTTGAAACGTATCTTGTTAAGAGGGAGGGAGAGGGCGAGGTTTGATTTCGAACAAAATCGTGCCTTCGACGCGGGGGGATGAAAATTCAATTTCTTGGTATCTGAATACCAGCCAATTACGCGTGAAGGGCTACATATGTATATTTCTCCGCGAACGAATTTGAATGTCATCTTCGTATCATCCCCATTTCGCGCTTTTCAATTTATTCCCCCTCCTTCTTTTTCGCTCGAGCGAGTCGTGCGAGCCACCGAATGATTTGCATTTTCGGAAAAAAAGAAAAAAAAAAAAAAAGAGAAAAGAGAGACACATCGTACGAGACACATCGCGGCTATGTCGATTTTGCAAGTCAGATGGGAGATATCGCGCGAACGGTGTCGTGATAAATCGTTCCTCGCCTCAATCGTTCGAGCGTTAGATCGTGCTACGTTTTCATAATGGGTATGCGAAAATGGAGACGTGACTCCATCACCATTCATCCTCCGCCGCTTGTAGTACGTCGCGTCGCCTCTGTGGATGGAATTGCTCGAAGAAGAGGAGGAGTTACCGTTTCCATTTCGAATTTGTTCCAAAAAGAAAGAAAGAAAGAAAGAAAGAAAGAAAGAAAGAAAGAAAGAAAATTTCCTTTAAAAAAATTGTTATTAATAATCTAAATATGAAATGTCAAATCTCTGGAGAACCACTTTCGAAAATCGCTATAATGAATATTTCCACTCGGAGGGTGGAAATCATATCCGGTTATGGGTAAATACATTGGAGGCAATTTCGCTCTCAAATACACCACCTACTCTTTCGATTCGATGTTTAATCTCGAAATCGGGACGGATGATATAATATTAACGGGAGGAAGGGAAACATTAATGCGTTGGCCGGTGGACAAAGTCACGAAAAGTGTACCGAAGCGACGAGAGCCGCATACGTAATATTTGCATGGGGAATTAAACGTCTGTTTGCGAACGAGAAATGTCCTTCGTTGAAAAGATCGAATGCCGTAGGCCTCGGCTACCATATATATTCAAGAGAGAATATCGTACGTGGATTCGCATCGCTGTCAAACGGCGACCTGATAAAGTATTCTCTGTGATCCGTTCGACGTTCAACCCGTGTTTCCCGTGTTCCCAAAATTTCCCTTTTCGTTGCGTCCGTGTCGAAACACGCGTCGTGAGTCGGTTTCGAAATGGTCGGCCCGATTGAAACGAATGGAACCGAGATTCGTCGAGATCGAATTGTGGAGGAATACGAAAGAGAGTTAATCTCTCGAAGATAAAACGAAAGAAAGTTTTATCAAATTAATCTCGAAATAATTTCGGGATCGGAATGAAATAAAATTTAAATTAATAATCATGCGATGGAAAGAAAAAGAATATTGAGATTTCTCAAAATTTCTCACCATCGGAATTCTCAGGAACGACTGATCCTGAAATAAAAATTGTGAATCGTGATAGAAAGAATGAGATTCTAATTTCTTATTTATATTTGAAATCGTGGACGATTCCAGATCGAATTTTTGAAATACATTTGAAATACTGGGAAATCTTGGAAAATGGAAGATGGAAGACGGCAAGACGAAAGAGTTTGAAGTCTTTGAAGTCTTTGACTAAGAGCTGGATAGACAGCTGGCCTATTGTCGTTGGCTAAGAGAATGGACGTCGAATGAGATTTTTGCCAGTCGAATCGCGAACCGAATTTCTCGTTATCGCAATTAAAATGGTCGTGAAATCTCAAAAGCTCGTCGGATGTTTCATCCCCTGAAACGGGGATATCCCCCCTCCAAAAAGATACCCGTCTTTGCAACGACGTCTGACGTTTTCGCGAATATACAATATTTCTAAGGCGGTCCACCTCTCTCTTCATTCCTCTTCCTCCTCCTCCTCCTCCTCCTCCTCTTCTTCGAGAGAAAGAGAGCTTCGAAGGAGGTCCCATTGAGGGCGCTCCTTTGATCTCTCCAGTCGGGCTTTATTGAACGTCGAGACGCGATTGGCGAGTCTCAATCATATTCTATTTCGTCGAGATTAAGGGAAATTTACAATTATACGCATTGGATGCTCCTTGTCGAGGATATGATATTCAATATTTTCGACTCGAAAGAGATTCTAATTTTCCGTAATTTTGCGCTCGTACGAAAAACGAGATCGGTTTCGATTCCACCGATATTTTTCATAGGGTGACGTTTGCAGACATCTCCTTCGATACTTTTACGGCGAAGTTACAGAAAGAAACGCGACTCGAATTCATTTTCCTATGATATTTAAATTTTTATCAATTAAGAAACGTTCTTCCTCCGTATACATTCGTGAAACGTTGAACAATTCCTTGAAATGGAACAAAAAGAACGAAATTAAGACGTCGTAGTTCACCCACTCCGTCTATTATATCTCGTTCTATTTCAATTTTTGCGATCGTGAAGACCGATCCCATCGTGTCCGTGACTCGTGGAAAAAGTGTCGAGGGATGGAGGGCGAGTTCGTTAACGAACCAACGCGATGGAATGCGATTCACACGCGAATTATTCCGCCCTTTCGACCGGAAAGGGCTGTTGTTGGATCACGTTCCGGGCCGTCGTCGTTACTAGCCGACCCACGCTATTTACCCTTGTAGTCGAGACGCTCGCATAAAGATTCAGATAGCGCTCACCCTACGACGACGGTGGTTAACTGCGCCACAGGTTAGCGGACACGAGGGGGAAAGAAATTTTTCCTCCTCGCCTTTTCAACGCGTGTTCATCACCGCGTGTGGTTAACGTCTCTTGGTTGGAAGAAATCTTGGAAGAAACGGGAAGGGGAATAGTTGAGTTGAACGGTGATTAGGAATCGTGCTCGTATTTACAAGCAACTACCATAGAAATATAAACATTGTTTTATTATATAAAAATATGAACGTTTGTTTACACAAGAATCTACAGAATAGAGAAAAGAAATTGTAAACGTCCACAGCCCGTTATATACATCGTTTGTTACATTTATTACATTCATTGAAAATCTCAAGTAAGAAAAGAAGGAATCAGAGAAATCGAAGAAAGATATACCCCGTTCGATTTGTCACGATTGATTACAGAGGAAGTTTGGGCGCGACAGGTTGTCGACGGAGGGGTGGAAGGTGGCGGAGAGGACAGACCCCCGTGGGTTCTCTCTATCTCTCTCTCCATCTCGCATTCTGCGGATGTCGGAATTTCCGCGACATCATTTTTAATCACGCGAGCATTTTAGCGACGCGTTGTACTCCGGTTTAATATAGCAGCAATGCGGTTATGCATAGTGATGAGGAGAATGGAAGCGAGGAGGGAGGCGAGCGCGAAATGCTTCGGCTAAAAACTCCATCTGTAGGCAAATTGTTTAATTACTTACGATATTGCGGGGGTGTCGGGCGCCCGGAAATTCGACGAGGCGCGGTAACGCCGCGGAAAAGAAGAGGCGAGGAGAAAGGGGTTGAAGGAGGGAGGGAGGCCTTCTCGAAAAGGGGGTGGAGAAACTCGGGCGAAAACTGCTGGTGGCTAAACCGATTTTAATCTATGAGGCCGGCGAGCTTGAATTCGTTAATTTCCACGAGTCCCCGGCCTCGTTAAAGGGAAATTTAATTGCGGCAAGTGCGATTGATTAAATCGTCGGATCGAAAAGGAGAAAGATCTCCTCTTTTTCCCTTTCTAGAATGCTAGATTTCGTTTCTCTTCGAAATATTTCGTCTTTGGGTGTCCACTGTCTCGCTCCTCTGTGCTTCCTCGTTAACGAGAAGGAGGAAGAAGGGTTGAGAAAGAGAAAGAGAGAGAGAGAGAGAAAACGAATTAAATTTGTTCGCAACTCGGGCGAAGTTGGCGAGAACAAAGCAAGAGCCCGTAGTTAGGTGCGGTTTTTAGATAATTTTTTTTTTTATTTCCCAAGACTTCATTTTATACTTCATCCCCTTTGTACTTGATGGCTTGGAAAAATTGAAGTCCAAAGGGGGAGGGGGAGATAACCGCTTCACCATTATTGCAATTTTCTTCTCGTTGCTCTCTCGGCCCGCAGCGGCGAACAAAAAGCGGGGTCCGGAGTTTCGTACAAAATATACCGCCGATGTAGTAACGCGTTTATCAAGCCAATGTAAACGCGGACCGCATTTTCGCTTTGCGCCCCGGTTGAACAGAGAGAAGGAATCGAATTTGCCCCTCCCCCCGTGTAAACAGCACGCGCGGAACACCACGTCCGGAAAAATTCTATGCATCCGTGAGAGGTTTTATACACGGCAGGTCGTTGGTCGTTGTGCAACGCAACCGATCCTTCCTCGACAACTACCGGCAGAACCCGTGTCTCTCTCTCTCTCTCTCTCTCTTTCTCTCTTTTTCCCCTATTGCTTTCTATTCTGGTCGTTCGCTCGCCAAAATTGAATAAAATTTCGACGGAAATAACGACGGGGCTATGAATATTTCGTTGCCGTTAGAAAGGAGATAGATTGGTCGTAAAAATTGCTCCGCTATTCGTTCGAATGGTTGCGACGCGCCTCGTCCAAAAGTAGCGTAATAAAAATCGCCGTATATAAATTAAAAGGGACGTTCATCCGACGAAACGTCGACGTTGCATCCTTCGAACGTACGAATCTGATGGCGGTGCGAACAGGGGGTTAATGGACCTCGAACGCAGCAGCTGTATCACCTGCTGCGAACCTCACGATCTACGATTTGGTCGAAGGGAAGGAAGCTAAGGAAACGAAAGAAGGCCGACAATTCCATGGAAATTCCTGACGATCGATGCGTTCAGGTTGCGAGATGGAAATCCAGAAACGGGTTTTACCTCGAGGGTAATCGTTAATTAGCATCGGAAAGGTTACTTTCGAAGGCCTCGAGGAGCCTCGCCTATATCCTAACATAGCTAACATAGTAGAATGCTACCTCGGTCAGGTCGAGAGAAAACCAGTTTGTCTGCATTGTCTCACCACGTGTACGAGGCGAGTAATAATGGCGAGGTCGGCCGGCCAAGTTATTCCGTGATTTAGCGCGAGAATCATCCCTCGGAGTCCGGGAACCCCTTGTTGTACAAGCCTCGCCACCACCCCCCGAGTGGCGAGCAACAACTACGGCCAGGATATACGGTGGTAGGATCCGCATTTGGATTTCTCCTAACCCTACCTCTACCCCACCCCGACCCGTCGAAATATTTTCATAGAAATGTACCGCGGAAATGAATGACAGAGGGAAGTGAGGGAAGCGAGGGGGATATATTCGACCAAGCTATAACCCGCAGGGAGGCTCAGATGCTCCTCCTCCGTCCCTTTTTCCCTCTTTTTCTTTTTTTTCTTTTTACTTTTCTATTTTTTTTTTACTCCTATCACTCCGGGAACAGGGGAGCAGGGAGGGATGCTCATTACGGGGCGGGGAAGGGAAGGGCGGGAACGATACGGTAGCGCCGACGAAACGGTAATTGTTTTTAATCACTCGAGGGAAGGGGATTGCCGCGCTATTTCTGCGGAGGACCGACGCGGTTAACCGACAACTAACCCCTTCGCAACCGCTTTCCCTTAATGTCCTGCCACTTCTTTAACCCTTGCGCGCGAAATATCGCGAAAGGTTGCTGGGACTCGGAGATTCGTATCTCCAACCTCCTCCCCCTTAGATATCGCGCGTTTTAGAAGCGTTAATGTTATTTAAATGCCCACCCCTCCGGCGTGGAAAAAAAGTTTTGCTTGAGTTGTTTCGATTTTCCTTTAAATCGGGCGAGAGATTTTTGAAATGAGATATATATATATATATATAAATTTGACGCGATGAAAAAGGAATAAAAACGAGGAGGTTCTATTCGTTTCTTTCTTTCTTTTCTTTCTTCTTTTTTTTTTTTTGTTTTCTAGGTTATTGAAATCGATTAAGTAATCTTCGAGGCATTCGACGTTTCGAAACTCTCGCGTGCACCGCGATCTGTGGCACACCGCGATCGTTTCTCCGCATTGAAACGCTTATTGTTCCTTTCTGCTTCTCGCGTCCCAAATAGAGTCACGGTGCGTTTTCAACGGGGCAAACGTGGGTCACGTTTACGAGCGGCTACCGTGCACGCGTGTTGATGCGAGATTTTCTTGTTACTTGTTACCGCGAGGTAGTACGGCGTCTAATGGGGCACGAAAAGGCAGGTTGCATCACGTTAATCCGTGTGTAATTATTTGTCCCTGTATTACGTGCGTGTGCGCGATTTGCCTTCGACTGTGTGTTCATCGTGTGTACAGGGAATAGAGAGCGATTGGTCATTATGACGGATAGAGGATAATCGAACTGTAAATGTCGCGTGGGTTAATTGACTCGTCGTCTTCGAGCGTTAGAATAATTCTTTCACGTGGTTTCGCTTCGAAACAATGTTTTAACGTCACGCGTGAACTTTGATAATTTCAATTTTTATCGGAATTAATCATGGTACATTGGGAAATAATTGTTCGAATCGTATGTAATGCAAATGTAATTCGTAAGAAGTGAAGATTTAAACAGAGATTTCTTCAAACATCGTGATAAATATTATATTTTGTATCTTTTTGCATCTTGTAAATTTTTATGCACTAATGCATAAATATCCTATATCAGCTCGATACACGACACGGATATTTTAACTTACGAATTATCGGTAGAATTATAAGGAAAAAAAAAACTTGTAGGATTAGTTACTTACCCTTTGGCATTGTAAATATCTCTCGTTTCCTCGTTTCATCCAGCGATAAAATATCGATAGAATATTCCTCAAAGTCGACTTAATCTCTCGCGTTTCAACGACCACTCGGTGTATCTCTTAGCTTCGCAACCGACCGAACGACAGACACCATAACTTTCCCCCTCCTCATCGATTAATCAGAATGCTATCCACCACGATCCGGCAAACCCGTAATACAACGAATGCAACAAACTCTCGTCGCGTTTGCAAAAGATAAGAAGAAGTTTCTCCTTCTTCTATACGGGCGATAGCGTTCGAAAAAGTTTCTTCTTCTTCTTCTTCTTCTTCTTCTTTCCCCTCCCCTCTTCTTTTTTCCTTTTTGCCCGTGCACGATTGCACGACGGTGGTGGGAGACGTCCAAGTTGTGCAGGTGGTGCAAAAACTTTTTCGCTCGCACGAGGAGGTGCTCGTTGAAAACGCGGTTGGGGAAGGGGAGGCGGGGTATAAAGGGAAGGGACGCGTAATACGCGTTGGCGAAACTGACAAACAAGGCTCGTAACGGGTTTTACGCGGTTGCCAATTATCAGAGTTGTCAGCCAGTCGGTTTAACGCCTCCATTTATGCGCGTATAAACGGGAGTCGAAGCCTCGAGCCAATGAAATGTAAAGCCCAGGCCGCATTAATCTCCGACTCCGGGGTCGGGAATACCGTTTTACGCCGTTCCTCCTCGAATTTACTCGACCCATCGACCGTTCAATCCGCATTACACCGTTTAACTATGACCAAAAGCGACGCGAGCCAAGAACATTTTCGAATCGAATCGAATCGAATCGAATCGTATCGAATCGTATCGTATCGATCGTCCACGTTGCCGCGTTTCCTCGAGATTTAACGTTTTATACACGTTTTCAGGGTTGGGCTGTCGTCGCACCTTCGCGCTCCGATCCACCGTAAACAGTCGACGTTTGCGACGCGGAATTTGCGATAACCGGTTCGTACGAAAGAGATTTGTTTATCGGACTCGGTTTAACAAGCTTGTTCTCTCGAGAGAAATTTTCAAAACAACGAAACGGGCGCGGCGGTGATATTGGATTTAACAAACGTTAAAGAAGAATCGTTCAAACTTCTCACGTTTCCCTCCCTCCCCCCCTCCCGTCAAATTAATTAATTTCCTCGACGCGACTTCCGATCGGAGATGAGAGCGCAGAACATTTATTCGAAGCGTGCGATAATCGCTGCGACGGGCACGCCATTCGCCCGTTAAATTCGTCGGCGATTAATACGAAGAAGAGTGAGAAATATCCGAGCGGGGGTGGAGAATGCATATATATAATATATATATATATACATTTTAGATGGATGGTTTCCTTCGTCCACGTTAATGGAATACCGAGCACGTCCTAATGCACGGTCTAAAGAATATCTAATTATCGAGCACGTGACCCGACACGTGTGGGAAGCTCCCGCCGCTATTTTCTGATTCATTTATCGGCCGGCTCCGTGGAAGGAAGAAGGAGAGGAGTGGCGATGAAACCACGGTTGAAGGCGGCCCCTTGGTGAGATATTTTGTAAAGTTTACCCGTGCCTGCATCGCGCTGCGAAACGCGCGCCATTATTATTATTATTATTATTATTATTATTATTATAGAGGCTCGCTTTTCACGCAACGCACGAGGCCGCGTGTCCTACCTGCGTGTTCGTGCGCGTGCCGCGCCACGATTGCGGCATGGTGCAACCACTTGGTCGGTCGGTGTCGACGCTAATAATAATAATAATAGTAATAATAATAATAATACTAATAATAATAATATTGGATTGACCGAAACAAAAATCTCGAAATCGTTTAATTGGCCACACCAATAATCCTTCTTCGCGCTTCTACCCGCAATAAGAAGCCTATTAGAGGGTCTCGTAGAGCATAATGCGCGTATATCGATACTCTACTATATATATGTATAGAGAGAGAGAGAGACGCGTGAGACGTATATTCTCGCAATAGGATATTTATTCTCGTAACGAGGATACTCTAGGCTCGATGACATTTTCAAGCGAAACACAATTGCGAGTGAGAACGCGTATAGAGAAGCGTATAAAGCACGCGCGACTCTCGTCGAGCTTTGTTCAATCCAGAAAAAAAATATATATATATATATATATATATATTTTCTCGTTGGAGCGTACTCGAGAGGACGCCGGTCGAGAGGGCCTTGCACGAAATTTTCGAGTGTTTCCCATGCCTGTCAAATCGCCGTCTCGTTCGCATCCACACGCAATGATCAGGTATTTCCCCCTTCCCTTACCGCCCGACGTACTCGCTGCGACACCCATTACCGCCCCAATGACTCCGCGGCGTGCTTTAATATTTACTATTGCATCCCTCGAGCACCCTCGAGCCCGTGTATCGTGCCACGGTCGAACGCCATCCACCCGTCAATATGCTTCGATCCTCCGGCCAAGGGCGGTAGTTGGCAAGGGGCGGTAGTTGGTAGGTAGCATCTCGCTACTACGCGGAATCGAAAGAGAAGGAATGGAAAGGGGGATGGGTGGATGGATGGGCGGGGGGAGGCAAGTGGCGAAAACACGGAGTGTAGAGTGTGGGTAGGGTGGAGGGACACAGGGTGGAGGGGTTAGCTCGGTGCTAACAAGTAAGCACCGGCAGGAAAACTGGCCGTGCTCGCCACGAATCGAGAGCGGGAGTTAATTGATCGGAAGTCTTGAGGCTGCACGTGCCGCGTTTTCCCATTGTGTTCTTGCCGTCTCGCTGAACCGTGCGGAATCGACTCCGCGTTATTCGAGAATAAATAGTCGGGGCGAGTATTTCTCCGCTGGCCAACCTCTTCTTCCATCGTTCCAACCCTTCTCCGCTTCATCGACTCGGGATTCGTGTTCTAACGCGACCAAGACCTCGTCGTCGTCGTCGTGGTGGTCGTCGTCGTCGACGATCATTTGCACTCTCTCTCTCTCCTCTTCCCTCGGTCGCGTAAAAATCGAGGCAATTACCACGTTTGATCGCGTTCTTCTCACCAATTTTCTCAATTTCCGCTCGAGGATATTAGTTAGCCGGCAATTCCGCGAAAATTGGAGCCAGCCAGCGGCTTTTTCCGCTACCGAGTCGAATTAAATTTTCTAAATCCCGGAGCGAAACGGCGACACGCGGCTGCCTGATATCGTCGTCCCTCCTCCATCCCCCGCCCTCTTCCGTTCCTCGCCGACCTCGTCTCGACATCGACTTTGTCGTCGTGCGAAAACACGACGAGAGAGAGAGAGAGAGAGAGAGAGAGAGAGAGAGAGAGAGGGAGGGAGGGAAAAATAAAAAATATCCCGATAAACCGTAGCGTTAATGCGATTGCAGAGAGGGAAGGTTGACTGCCTCCCATATATAATCGAGTTTCCATCTAGCACCGGAGAGACGGACAAGGAGGGAAGAGGAACGAACGAACCACCCCCGGTTTTGTAATTGCTGGTATTTATAAGCAATACCCGGGCGAGTATAGGGCCGTGGGGCTCTCCTAAACGTAATATGGTAATACGGGCAATGGCCCATATTGACATGAACGATGCCCGCCATTAGCGGGCCCGGCTCTGGATGACTGTTTTTAATTTCCTCGCCAAGTGAATTTCTGCCCGATGGCTGAGGGTGGATATTGCCGCGTATCACTCATAATCGCTTTTCTCCTCTCTCTCTCTCTCTCTCTCCAGACCTTTTTTCCACAATTTCTCCATATCCCTCCTCCGCTAAACGAGTCCTTCCGCGTTTTCGTTGGATGAAATATTTCGAAAAGATAGAAATTCAACGTAGGATAGATTGGAAGGGAAAAAGGAAAGAAAGAAAATAAAGTAAAGTAATCTGTATACACATATATATACACACATACGAGGGCGCGTGTTTCGAATTAGAAATTCGGATAGATCGGTGAGCGGATAGACACCGTTTAAACATACGGCCTCGCAGCGACCCTCGCCGACCCCGAAACTCGAGCAAATTTATTCCACCGTTTCGGAGATAATGATCGGTTATTCTCCCGTGGAACGAGACCGAGACACGTACGCGTACGCATGTGTACGGCACGAAAAAGTCATCGAGAGGCTAATTCTATTTGACAAAACGGGCGAGCGTTTGACGTGGTTGTGGGCCCCGGTAACGAGAGCGCACCTGCGAGCTCGCCATGGCCTTTCCTGCCTCCACTTCTCGCTTCCACCGTCGCACTCCACCCAACGTTTTGTATACGCGTTTGTGTCAAGTGGCCATTAAAAGTGGCACCGAAAAAGCGGTGCGGGACACGGAATCTACGATTTCGATCTCTCGCGGGTGAAATTAAATCACCATCACGACCGGTTCCGCGCCTATCTATACCGTAGTAGTAGATCCGCATCGGTGTGGGATTGGCGCAGGTGTCACGTCTCGTTGCGGTTACGCCAGTGGCGCGTATTACGCTTGATCTACGCGTGTATATATATATATATATATATAAATGTATGTATACGTATATGTATTGTACGTATAGGTGGAGAACCGCGCTCTCGCCGCCTCCTCTATCTGATCAACGATTTGTCGCGGTGCCTTTTGCCGGCCCAACGATATCCTTCCGCGCGCCACGAAGAAGCCACGTGGGATCGATTAATTAAGTCGTTCCGCGTGGCGAGCAAAGTGGTTGGATTTATCTCGCAACGTCGCTCCGTACGATCGCGGCCCTATTCCCTAGTCCGGTTACCATAGTTTTTCCCCCCTTCCTCGACGAGTTTCCTTTTCGCGCGTGCGTTCGTTCACTCGTTCACCCGCTATGGAAAACTCGCCTCTGGATCTCGAAAGGAACGAGATGCTTTTCGAACGTTGTTGCGCCTCAACTCGGGAGAAAATTTTTTTTCCAAACGATCCTGTTTGAAACTTGTCTTATTTGAAAAAAAAAAAAAAAAAGATAGGAACGTGGTGGAAGTAGAATAGGAATGAATGAGAACGCAAGAAAGAAAAAAAAAGAGAAGATGAATCTAGAATCGGGCAACAACAACGGGTCCATATGTTTTAATGTTCCCGTTAATAGAGATCCTTCATTCCACCCCTTTTAATCTGGAGAATACATCCCGCAAGGATTACCGATGATATACGCTGATGGAAACTTGTACGGTTTATAGTAGTTATTCTCCTCTGATGAGCACCATTCATAGCCGACGCGGCGGCGGGACAGACAGAGGATGCGCGTCTGGTTATCAGGGGGTCCGTAATTAACATTGTGTCCTCCCCCTCTCTCCTAAGTCTAACCCTCGCGAGACGCGGCGGGAGAAATTTTTCGCCGAGACAACGATTTAACAACGATCTAACACGATAATCGATAATCGAGTTACGACGAGCAGGTCGTGTCCCGAAATGGCTAATCGAATCATCCTCCCTTCGTTCTTCGAGGCGGAGAAGATCGTCTCCGGAAATCCGTGTCCGTGAGTTTTCGATCGGGTTCGAAGAACTCAACCCTTTGCCTCAACCTTTCCCCCCGCTCGATTTTTGACTTTCGACCGGCCGTGCACTTTCACGGGGAACCATTACCCGGGAAGAGCCGCCGCGAAAGGTCGTAAAGCGTAAAAGGCTCGCTTTAAAGGCTCGGCTCTTAATGACGTCCACGCGCATAATGCCTACGTGGAAACGAAAGTCCTTCCCCGATTATTACGAGGTTAATGCGTGGCGGCGATCGAAAATGTCGAAAAATATACTTGCTACTATTACTAAAAAAAATACCCCCGAGATACTTTTGGTTTATGGATACTTCGTTTACTTTATTACGATATTATATATGTAACGAGGTTTCGAGTTAATCGGCGCCCGATGTTAGAGTCGTAATTGAAACGAGACGACGCCCGTTTGTTCGATTATTTTTAATTTTTTTTACCCCGTGCCTCTTCTAATCTCTGGCCCGACAGAGAAGGATTTCAGCAGCGGTGTGTAGCAGCGACCACGCAGGATTTCCCTCCCCTGTTATTTATTTTCCGCCGAGCGACGCTAACTCTTCCCTTCGTTTACGCACATAAATACTCGTTTAAGCCTCCCTCGCGGTATCTCGAATCCATCCCTCGTCACTCATCCGGTATCATCAATCGTCTCTCTCGATGCTTTCGGATGGTTGCCGCTCGAAAATACTTTTCCAAAAGGGCACGAAAATAGACTCGTTTTGTTCGAGTTCGGGGACACCTTGCGTTAGAATCCCGAACGGTTCGCTCGAAATTCCAAAGAATTACGGACAATCCTTAAATAATGATAATTAAAAAAATTACCGTAAACTTACTGTAGAATAAAATTCTTTATCGGATACGTGTCATATTTCAACAGATTTGTCGTTCGCTAATCTTGGCGAACACGGTGCGCACCAACCGCGAGACCACACACTTCCTTAATCGCACGATAGACGATCGTAAACCTTTGGACCGTCGTATATCAACCTTCGTGCGCACAACCCTCGAAACGTAATCTTTACTTTTTCCTTCTTTTTTTTTTTACAACACGACATCCTCGAAGCGAACGTACAATATATATCCCTCTTGCAACGAATTACAATTACAATTGCCTCGTCTTTCCACGCCAACTTACACATTACGCAATACCGTATCTCTTGCGAGTCCAACGGGCAACGACCCACGCCAATCGTAAAATCCCCGTTGCTCTCCCTTTTTCGTCCATTTCCCGTTACCAACCGGGCCGCGGCGGGACGTCTCGCGAAACTCGTCCTATAACGCGGGACGAAAAATCGCGGCGAGGAAACGAGCGTGCCCCTTCGTGTCTGCCGAGCGTTCCGCTCGTGGCCGTCGAGCGTTAACCGTAATCGCGTGTTTGGATCTTCGACCGGACGGATTTCGCCGGTTTGCAGGCCGATAAAAATTAAAAATTCACGACCTTCCGTCCTCCTCTTCGTCTCTCTCTCTCTTCCTTTCTCTTTCTCTCTCTTTCTCTTTCTCTCCGTCGAGGGTTATTCGTCGATTCGCGGGCGAAGGCAGAAGGTTTGACCGGGCTGTGTACGAGAGATAATGATATACCTTTGTACCGTTATCTCGTACGTTTATCGAGTCGGAATATACGTAAGCGTGCACGGTATATATATATATATAGGTATGGCGAGGAGTACTATCGGGTGGGCAAGGCTTGTTTTATTTCCTCGTTCGAAGGCTGGAGAGTTTCGCGTAATGCTTCGTCCGGAGAACGGTTTTGCTCGAACGGTTCCGCTCGCGGAATGCTCCTCGCTCCGCGTAATCACCGGTTGCCCGCTATTATGTACGCGAGCCTACGCGGATTCGTCTCTTCTTCGAGCAGACTGCGTCGCATCGACTGTTGAAAATGTTCGAACGGTGCGTAATAAAAACCTGTTCGGGATTAAAGGGGGAGGGAACGAGAGGGAATGTATTTGCAAACGTGAACGTTTCGAAGAGCAATATTCGAAAAAGAGAATTAATTGAATTCCGTGTATAAGATCATTTCGCTCGAAGAATACTGATTCAACTGTAGAGAGTGTATCATCGTGATTCTTTTCAATTTATAAACCGTCTTCTGAACATTCTATATTTATATAATAAAAGATTCTTCGATAAATGCTCGTCGAATAATTTGTTAAAATTTTTTTTACTCGATCTGCTGCCTTTCCACGTACCACGTACAAATCTCGAATGACATATGTTGTTTATACATGGCGCGAATACATAGTGGATAGGGAAGTGGAACTAGGATGGAATAGTTGGAATAGATTTTTACTATTATACCGTTGACGTATCGATGGATGGCACGCGAGGTTCCCCCTCGTTCCGTGGTCGCAGATTAAATTTCCACACCAATCATTCGGAATTGTAAAAGCGGTGTAAAGTTTACGCGGGCGTTTACGGGCGAAAGGGTGAGAGAAGGGGTGGGAGGAGGGGAATTCGGTGACGGAAAATTATTGAAAAGTTTCCACCCGCGTGATCGAAACCAACAGTTGTTCCATTTCATAGATCGATGTAACGATGGATTCGCCCGAGAAGGAATAATTTAATATTGGAGGAGGGAATGGTCGGTGTTTCGTGCCACGATTATCCTCCTGTATAACGGTATTTTCCAAAGGAATAACTGCCCGTTGAAACATCGATCAGAATCGAAGTGTGATACTTTTATCCAAAATGAAACTCTTCGAATCAACGAAAATTAAAAAAAAAAAATAAAAAACAGGAAAAATAGAAGGAATGAAAATAAAAGCGTAAAAAAACATACACGCACACACATGTACACACACGCACACGATCAATCCGTATAAATAACCCGATAGGCAGGTTCCAGTTTGTTTGATCAGTTGGCACGGCCGTTTCGCGTGATCCGTAATCCGCCGGATGTTCGCCGTTTGTTCTCTCCGCGTTTCATCCGCGTTTCCCAAATCCTCGAATTACCCATCGACTCGACCTTCTTCTTCTTCTTCTTCTTCTTCTTCTTTTTCCTCTTTCATCCACCGTGCTTCGAGTCTGCACAAGAGAGAGAGAGAGAGAGAGAGAAAGAGAAAGTGGCCTCCAAGATTACGCTTGGATGAGAGAAGAGGGAGATGGAAGATATATTTTTTTTCTCGGGGGACGAACGAGCTCGCAAATCACGGCTTAAGGCTTCGTGTCCAACTTTTATCGTCGATGGCGGCGAATATTTTATGGGAGGGGACAGTGTAAAATTAAAAAAAGGCAGCTCCACCCCTCGGATTCTGCCGATAATAAGGGTGGTTACGCACGATACCGCCGTTTAACGCCGAGGACACCATACGCCCCCCTCCACCGGCGCACCCACGGGCTCTACCACCCTTGCGCACCACCCGGGGTGCGAAACCACTATTTGACTTTCATTACTTCTTATGAAAGGAGAAATTTATTTCGGGGGCAGATTCTCGCTCGACACTTTTCATTCTGCCCGATATCGACACCCCTCCTCCTCCTCCTCCTCCTCCACCACCTCCCACCCCTGCGGATCCTACGAATTTTCCTATTCGCTGGTCACGATGCAAGCGCGAATTTAAAATGACCACCATCCGATCCTTTTCATTCCCTGGAATGGAGGCTGAATGAAATTGGTTTGCCGCGTATCAGCCGGGGATCGAAGATGCTCTCTCCCGGTGTCTCTCTCGAGTCACCCTTTTGTGAAAATGAATGAATTCCCCCTTCCAAACGTTTATTGAACTTTGTATAACAAACAACAAAATTTCTGGTGAAATTTCCTCTGTATTAGATGTATGCAATCTCGCGAGATCGTACAAATCGATGCGATAAACGTGTCTGCGTTTCCTTTCAAACTTACGAATCTTCTTTTTTTTCTTCAATCGCACGTGGATTTGCATCCAATCCCTTCGATACGAAGCGATATTTTCCAACATCGAGTGGTACGATACGAATCACGAATCACGAGTCACAGTTAAAGAATACCACCGTGCATTGCGAATACGCGTTAATACTCCTCCGATACCGTCAATTTTCCTTGGATAAACGATTACGATTTGGACGAGGACGTCGTTCGTCAAGCCCGAGCCACCTAAATTCTGCCGGTTAAGGCAGGACTGACAGGGGAGCAATTTGCCAGTTGTTTAAGTGCCAAGTGTTAAGTGCTCCGTCGTTTATGCCTCGCCATTATTGTTTTATGCTTTGCCTCCCTCCCCGCGCGCTGAATTACACGCGCCTCGCGGATCGGGAACGATTGAAATTAATTCTCGCGTTTATGAGCGAGCGCGTAAACCTCGGGCGCTCGAGTGTCGCGCGAAGATAGGAGGCGACTTATGCTCGCTCGCGACACGGGGAGAACCGCTTCAAAATTCATATCCCGCGGGATTCACCTCTCGGACTTGCCCCTTTGCCCAACGTTCGAGGCGGATCGTTATTCGCCCTTTGTCGCGCAATAACGCTCGCGCGGAAAGTCGTAAGGGGGCCCGTCCTCGCGGCAACGACACCGCTATCTTTACGGCGAGCCACCCGTTTCCCGGGTACGTTGACGTATCGCCCCGATTATTAACGAGACGCGAGCTTGCCGTGAATTTGTAGCTCCGAGATTAAGCTCGAGCGCGGCTTGATTAAAGGGAAAAATCAAAAGTTTTCTTCGAGCTCGGAATTCTTCGCTCAATTTTGATCGAGTTTCGAGTTTGAAGTTTGGACGAAACAGGGAACCTCCTCTTCGTCATTATTTCGCGATTTTCTATTTTTGTCGCGGAAATAATGTAAATTTGGATTTTAATCTACTCTCTTCGAAAATCGTACGATGAAAAATGTTAAAGAATAAACAATAATATATAGACAGATGATTCTCCATCGATCACGAGATATGTGTTCTTTAACAAATTTTGGAATTAAAAAGGTAAATAATGTAAATTTGGATTTTAATCTACTCTCTTCGAAAATCGTACGATGAAAAATGATTCTCCATCGATCACAAGATACGTTCTTTAACAAATTTTGGAATTAAAAAAATAATCGATCCTTGACATTTCTATCTAAAGATAAAGATTGGAATTAAAAAAGTAAATAATGTAAATTTGGATTTTAATTTACTCTTCGAAAATCGTACGATGAAAAATGTAAAAGTATATATGGACAGACGATTCTCCATCGATCACAAGGTACGTGCTTTTCAACAAATTTGGAATTAAAAAAGTAATCGATCCTATTTACATCCCTATCTAAAGATTTAAAAGCGAATTTAGCACTCTTTTTGGCATTAAATGAAAATTCCTCCTTCTACCAAACACGAAAGAATAAAGAATTCTTTATCGCAGCATCACTTTTAATCGTTCGTTCGTGGCGTTAAATCGACAATTACCGTTATTACGCATCGAAGGGGCCGACTAGCAAGTGCACGTAGTAAACAGTTCGTTGTATAATTACGTAGGCTTTTCGTATGCCGGCTAAGCTTGTAAAACAAGCCACCCCTGCAACGCTCTCGCGTAAACCGAGAAACCTTGAAACGATGGAGGCGCGTTACCTACGCGACACGTGCTTAATCTCTCTTTCTCTGTCTCTCTCTCTCTCTCTCCTTTCGCGTTTCCTTGCCAGAAAGGAGGAATGGGTTGGGCGTCGTTCACGAACGGTGTAACGAAGCGGATGAAAGCGGATCGTGTGTGCGCGCGTGTGCAGGCGTGATGCAATTTCATGTAGCATCGTAACGTCGTTACCGGAGGGGGAGGGAGAGGAGGGCAATAAAAGGGGGTTTTAATCATCCGACGGATTAAACGTCCGGAGTTTGATTCGGTTTTACGAGTTTTCAAGACTGCCGATGGCGGAAGGGGCGCGTGGAAACGCATTCCTTCGCGTTGCCAAAGCTCTGCTTTGACAACAAAAGAGAGAGAGAGGGAGAGAGAGTCAAAGTGATCGATCGCATCTCATCTCCCTCTTCCCCCTCCCGTCAGGATTCTGAAATTGCTGCAGCTGCCCTATGGAGGAACGTTTGAACGGGGCCGTTTTAACGAGATCGTAATCTTTGTTGCCGGTTTATCGAGCCACCGTCGAGTTTCGCTCGATAATTACCATTTTTTATTGCTCGAATATACCATATACTATATGGTTTCGATCGAAGGGGGGCGGTTGTTCCGTGTAAATGGATTCCGTGATTCGTAACAAGTCTCGAAATCGAAGCGATGGATGCCATTGACACTGCTATATGCGCTACTCTCTCTTGAACGAATCTATTTACGCGCGATTCGATTCAACCCTAACTTCAAATCGAACGATCGAGTATATCGAGAACGATTCGAATATAAAATAGCATCGAACTGCGATACATATATATATAAATCCTTCTCGTTGTAATCGAGAACCAACAAAATTCGAGAGAATGCGCGAGAACAGGGCACGGTCCCTTTACGAGGGCCCCCGTAAAACCCCGTATCCGCCTATAAAAAAAAGAAAGTTAAACAGTTTTCGGACTGGGATTAATAACTTTGAACCGGCTCGTCGCCCTTCGAGAGGAAGATTTTTACAGGCTTTGGCTAACGAGCGAGGCTTAACGAGCTAACGTTTCCGTTCCGTTGCAACTCTCTCGGTGTCACGCACTCCTGGCCCACTGGATTTTTATCACCCGCCCGCATCGTCGCGGCGATGCCGCGCCGATCGAGGGGGCGAGGCGCGTGACGAAAGCTCGTTCGCTCGTCGTTAACGGCTCGTCGACGTTAACGGCCACGACCACGACGACGACACGTTGGACTGTGGGGAAGGGGGGATTTAGATAATGGGACAATTGACTCGTAACCGATCAAAAGCGTGGACGAAATGAAAGCGACGTGTTACGATCCGCTCGATAAGCGGTTAAGATCGTATCTCGAAGTAGCCGGGTACACGGTTGTTCGCGCGTAACTGCAACGATTGTATGCAGGTATTGTTTGTCCTTTTTTAGGCGACGTGTCTCCACGAGCGAAGCGTGTTATAACACGCATATCGGATATCGGTTGCGCGTGTTTAACTAGATGGATCCTCTGTTTATGTGGGATTAATTTTCGTGTGGAATGGAATCGGTGTGTTAGTTGCGGTTTTCTTTTCGAGTGCAATTGGATTCCTCGCCCACGAGAGATATAGGTATATTGTATCAATTGGAATATACATGGAAACGTTGATTTCGAAACATTGATTCGTTCTGTTAAAGAACTGTTAACAAATGCGCCTTGTGGTTTACTATATAATCATACTGCTGTGTCAATACGCAGGGTACTAGTTTCGTAGAGTAGTCGAACAAGAGAGCAAACAAGAGATCCCTCTTGTTGTTTGTATCTATCTCTTCAAATCTCGAATCTGAAAATATTACTTGAGATTTTTGAGGCGCGCGATATAAAACGATATACTGTTCACTGGTGGAAATAAGTCTCGCGGGACGGCACAGGGGCCAGGAGGGGTCCTAGGATCGTTTATCTCTGTTTTATTGACAATCCCCACAAAATCGTAAAAATTATTTTCATTTATGAGGGATACGTTAGAATAATCTAATCTAAGAAGCTGAAATATTTTCGAAACTATTAATTTTGATACAACATTAATATATCTAGTATGTCTATCTTATTCGTATACATACAATTATTATCTTAACTACTCGAATATGAAATTACAATAATAACTTATAAATTACAAACAATTTTTACATCACATATTAGAATTCTCTCGATTCTTTGCCCGATGGATGCATCGAGGTTTAGTTACGCGACAAAGATACGAGATACAAAAATGCGTGTGAAAATGAACATGTCCCTCCAAATTAATCAATCAGACCCGCATTCCTTTCTTCTTTCCACCACATCGAACAATACTAGATCCCATCGGTGAAGAAAATCAAATTCTATGGCGCGAGAGATATCAATCTTTCGTACGATCCCGCATGCGGCGATCGAAACTGCGGCGCGACCGGATCGGATTCGAAAGCCCGTGGCGCGTGGAAAAACCTTGCCACCCTCCCGGAAAAAGCGTTTCTGGGTCATTACGCGGGCCATAATCACTCTCATCTCGGCGGAATCGCGAGTCTCGAAAACTATTAGCATATTAATGGGCGGCAGTCGAGTTAACCCTTTCATCGGCGTCGGCCAGATTCGCATCGCTCTCTCTCTCTCTCTCTCTCTCCGCGCCGTGCTCGCGCCGCGCGGTCGAGCGAGGAAGCGGGACGGTGGCAGTGCGTTAAAAGCCCTGCTCGGCCACCCTCGCGAGTCTCGCGAAATTAACATGACAAACTACCCCGAGCAATAAGGGGGTCGGGAAGATATATCGCGCTGGATATGCGGGTGTACGGCAGAAACAATGGATGACGACGAGAGCGGACGGGACGAGTTGAAAAGCGAGGATGAAGCCGCCGCCGCCGCCGCGATCCTTGTTATTTACATTGCACGCCATTATTCCAAGCAATACGCCCGACTTTGCTAATATTTGGTCGGAGGGAGAGGATCGTTGCCGATCGATCGATCGATCGATAACCCGTTGTTGGAACACATTGGGATTCGTGGAATTATAACGGACTATTATATGGACTGCATATTTGGTTGGAATTTTGCGAAAAGGCGAATGAAAAGGGAAGATGGCCTAGGCAGAGTGTTTACGCTCTCGTTTCGTTCCATCGCGTTTTCGTTTATGATCGTATCCGATCGAAGGAATATGCGTCTGTTCATAGTTGATTTTAATCGTACAGCCATTCTCGGTCAACAATGACAACGCTTGTGATAGATGTAGTACATATGTTCAATTTTCATTTGAAAGATATTTCGTGACGGAATACGAAACGATTCGATTAATTAAATTGATTGGAAATTTCTCTTCGAGGGATAACGAGACGATTATTCGATCGACGATAGTTTTTTTTTTTTTCGATAGAAGACAGAGTGATAAGTTGTTTCGCGAGATTCGATTATACACCTCCTCCTTTTTTTCAATTCCCGGTCGGAAAAGTTTGATTGATCACGACGTTGATCCTCCGCTTCCACGGCGAAATTAATGAACTCGTCGACGAAACGGTAGCCAGATAAAAAAGCTTCCCGGCTGTAGCTGAAATGACTGAAATCCGATGGCTTGTTTTGAAATCTCCCGGCGATCTCGTTAAGCGCGATGAAATATGAGACGAAAAGTTTGTGGCCGGGAGCGGGGAGGGGGAGGGTTGTACGAAGTCGTGGTCGTCGGAGACTGACGGAGAGGAGATCGAGATTTGGAGGGGAGGGGGAGTGGGGGGCCGAGAAAAATTAGCATGTTAATTCGCCCACCGTCGTTGCCGCTCGTAAACTTCGGTAATTAAGGTTGCTGGTTGCCCTTATTCCCTCGAAAAAAGATCATCCCCCTTCGTTCCTCGTCAAAGGGTTGAACCCGAGATCTTCGATCCTTCCTCGATCCTCGATCGTCTTACTACGTATCGTCGCCATTAACCCCAATTTATCGCGTCGAGCCCGACGCGACTCGTTTCGTTTGATTTTTCTCGTTTCTTCCCGCCACTTCGAGGATCGAAACCGGGGATCTTCCTCCTCGGTTGTCGCAATTTGTCGTGTCCCTCGTTTATCCGCCTCGCGCTCCTCTTTTTTTTTTTTTTTACGAGTTTCTTCGATGGAGAAGAAAGAAGGGAGAAAAAAAAAAGAAAAAAGAAAAAGGAAGAAAATAAGGGAACGAGATGGCAAGAAGGAGGTTCTTTTGATGGCCGAGGCCTCCGGTAATGAGGAGTCAGGATCCTTTCAAGGATGCTCTATAGAGTGCCGGTGGGATTTGATAATTACAAGGATTATTTCGAATTTTAAAAAGCCGCCCCTTATCGCCAGACCGCGAGAAAATTCGAAATCTGCTCATTAACCGTGGCTCCGGCATTTTCGCGACGATTTCTCTCTCTCTCTCTCTCTCTCTCTCTCTCTCTCTCTCTCTCTCTCTCTCTCTCTGTTTCTCTCTCCTCATTTCCTCGAGAAGTCGAGGTCGCGTCATCGATTTCACTATATACCGCCTCTCATTGTCCTCCGCGATTCTTTAATTAGGATACATTCACTTAGGATGGTAATTAATATTTTTTTTTTAAGTTAATTGGCAAGCGTGTATCCTTTTAATTAAAACGACTCTCGCGGCTTTCAATTCCAAAATTTCTTCTTCGACGTCTCTCTCCGCTACAATCTGCTCGATGATCGATGTTTCGTTGAAAACGAAACAGTGATCTTTCCACGATTTCTGAACGATATCAGACACGTCGTATTTTCTCGTGCCACGTTTCGAGAGTAATAGTGGTCGGGGCGAAGTAGAAGAATCGTTGGCAACTGCATGGAGTGGCCGCCTTAAGGAAATAATTGGCCATCGTTAAAAGGTTGAGGCTGGTTATCGGCTCTTCTCTCCGGCTTTTCTCTTTCTCCTCCTCCTTTCACTCGTCCTTCCCTCGAAACTCTCGTGCTCCTACCCACCCGTTTCACCCTGACACGACGAAAATATTTTTGATGGGTTATTAAATTAAACGATTTCTCTGATTGGGAGCAACAGACTCGGAGCATCGACTCTCTCTCTCTCTCTCTCTCTATCTTTCTATCTCTTCGCATCATCCCCCCCTACACATAGCGTGCCACCGTCCCATGGGACGCTTCTGGTGTACTGTAACGTTGGGGTCGTGCCATGGCAACCCCTATACAGTAATTATGCTTTTCTTTTTTATGTCCGCGCCATTTCATTGGACCGATATAATAAGGCATTGTTGGGCCGGCTAGGGAGAATGGAAGGGGATACGGGGTTTTCAGGATACTCGCTTAATTAGATCTCCTCGCTGTGTTGGGACTGGACGGTCCGATCGCGTTTTCCAAAAAGAGCTTAAGCTGTTACGGTATTAAGCTGTTGAAGAATCGGGTAATCGTGTTTCCCTCTCCCTTAGGAGATTCCCTCGAAATGGATATATATACGTTCGATAGGCGGAGGGAGGGGAGGGATGTACGAATCGCTGGCAAATATCGAACGAAAATTTTTTCGTGGATTAATTATCCAGGAATTGGAGAAAATAAATCTCTTTCCGAATAAAAGGAATAATTTTTCTTTCTTCTCGATGAAATTCAGAATTCAATAATCACGCTTCTCACTTTTGCTTTATGATCGTCCGTTTAAAAAATAAATTCGATCGTTATATCCTTTCCTTTCCTTCTCTCATAACTTCTCTCTCTCTCTCTCTCTCTCTCGTGGTTCAACAAACGATCCATACGACTCTTCTATGGGAGCAACACGATCGAACATCGATGAAGACCAACTAATCGTCCTCTCGATACCGTGTAACGGGGCATTACTGTCCATTGTTCGGCAAGATGGGTCACGTTACGGTGTTGGCGACAATATCATCGAAAGTTATACAATTTTTCCCGACCGATACACGCTCCCTATTTATTCAACCGGGTACGAGCTCCTCCGATATATTGCCTCATTGTCACTCCCATAAAACCTCTCGAGGCGCGGCAATAAATACTGCGGATCGCGGCTGATCTATAGCTCTCCTATTGTGGCCGGCAAACGTGGAAACGTGGCAATGGAGAGAGGTGGAAAACCGAGAAGGAAAATTCACGGAGCGTCTGGTGTAACCGCCTACCCGGACGAATAATGGCGGGTAACGTTGGTCGTAACGTTTCGCAATCGTATGGAAATAAGGTTGGTGGTAAGCGAGAGTTAAGGCTTAAGAGTGTGCGTTGTTTGCTCAAGTGGCGCCACCCCGATTCTAAATTCCTCCGATTTCTTCTGCCCTCCTTTCCCCTTCCCGAACGAGTTAATTGCCATACACGTGTCTGTCAACAATCTCTCTTCCCTCACAGAGGATTTCTTTCTTCTAGATATAGATTTCGATGTTCGTCCGATATCTAAGGAGCTCAATAGCTTGGAACAATTGCATCTAGTAATCAGCGTATTAGATCTCGTTAAGTTAATCGAAATTAGGATTAACGATTAGGTACGTTGATTTACAAAATTGGAATATTCGATCACGTTTCAACCTATTACATTATACATATGTAGTGTGTGTGTGTGTGTGTGTTCGTTCCAAAAAATATTCTAAATCCGGAAGCTCGCGCCTCTCTTGGGTTTCACTTTCTGTCCAATTGTCACGCCTCGAGCGGCCAATATTTTTAGTCCCACCTCGCCACGAAGATTTTCGAGCTTCCGGCGTGGCGTGGTCAACCAGAACATTTAGGTCAAAAATCTCTCCCGCGTTGGCGTTTTCTTTGCCGCGGCGCAATAAAATTCAAAGTACACAAACTCCTCGTTTCGCAACTTTCTTTCCGCTCGCTCTATTTTAATTTGCCAGTAACTGTCCGGGGAACGACCACCCGGCGAAATTCCCCGTCTTTCTCCGGAGTTTCCTTTGTTTCTTCTATTTTTTTTTTTTTTTTAAAGGAGAAGGGAAAGGGATTGGATTGAATTTTTATCTCCAGATTTTTAGCTTAACCTTTGCAAGGATGCGAAATCTATTCGAGAGTTGTTATTTCCTCTGAATATTCTCGAGAATTAACGTACTCTTTGAATTTCGAATGTACGAAAAGTTCGTGATGAAATATCGTTCAAATAGATATCAGGATGTTATAAAACGATTAATCTTTTCACCAACAAAACAGCGAAACTTTTGAATTTGAATATTTTTAATCTTCTCTACGCGAAACGTTATCCGTGATTTGAAACTGAATCACGTAACGTAATGAAGTTCATCAATTTATGACATCATGTTTCTCGATTTGCATATCTTATCTTAAAAAAAAGAAAAACAATAATCCGTTTGTATCCGGTTTCGCTTCCTCCAGCATTAATTTTCATTTTTATAATATTGCGAATATATGCATTTTTTTTTTTTTTCGAATCGCGATTCTATCTAATAAGATTAAAACAACGTCCACGATCCGTCCTGCAACGAACCAACGCAACTTTCGAACGTAAAGTTTTCCAAATTGGAAACTATTAATAAACTTGATCGGGTAATATATAAGTGGACGATAACCTTAGACAAAGTTATCTCGCCAGAATACCTCATACCAACATACCAACCAAGAGCGGATGGATATGGCGCAGTTGCATAAAGTTAGATCCCTATCCGTATATTTATTCGATCTCTTGCCGCAACGCGTTCTCTTGCATGCAACAAAACAGTCGGTTTTTCGCGCGAATGCTTCGCTGTAATATTTAACTAAACTCGCACGCGAAAATCCTTCGTCCTCCTCTCTCTCTCTCTCTCTCTCTTATTCATTTTAACCACTTAGTTCACTTCTTCTTGCCATTCGCCGACTCTTCGAATCGTCATACCAGATATAGCGTATACGTCTGTGTTTGCGTCCAAGTTCGGTGCTCTGACACACAATCGCGCTTATCTAACCGTACTTTCCGTTCTTTCCTAGTCTCTTCGTGTCGCGCGAGCGTGTATCAGCGCGAATTCGCGTTTATGGCCCCGTCTATACGTATCCGTGTACACACTGTGTGTACAGTTTCCCGCAAAAGTATATCCGGTCGTATTATTTTATGAAAAAGTGTGACAACAAGAAATCGAGTTGTTTTCCACCTATCTACTTAAGGAAGAATCTTAAGGGTGGTTTTGAACACTATTAATTTCTTTTTTTTTTTTTTTTTAGATATAAAGGAATGAAGATAGGGAATTTCTATCTAACCTCTTAAGTTTTAGAGATCGATGTTTTCGATGTTTTTCGATGATCTCTACGTATGATAGATCTCTACGAAATTACTGTAGCCTCGTTCAAATTTTTAACGAATTAGCCGAGTAAAATGTTCAAGATAAATGTTCAAGATATATCAAAAAAAAAAAAAAAAATCATCGAGTCTCGGAGGAGGTTGCCTTTTTCCTCGATAAACATTATTACCAAATTTTCTGCACGATTTCGTTCTCGAGAAAATAAAATTCATACTTTTGGGGCCAACTGTATCCAACGTACATACACTTTCCCGACCCCGAACCACCGACCGACTACGAAGTTTTGTTTCAGCAAAGTCCCTCCTTTACAAGCAGTTTTACGCGACGTAACTTACGAGTCGGGGCAATCTAGACGACCGGCGAGTCGACG